>NC_089741.1:71033523-71071023 GCF_040412425.1 Macrobrachium rosenbergii
TAACTTTTTCTTTGTTATTGAATTACATATGCGAGATAAAATATGTTTTTAAATCATTTTAACAAATTAATTTCTTGAAGTTATTGTTTTGGTAGTTTATTAAAAATGTGTAAAAGCTGTTACTGAACCATTCACAATTTTTTCTCATATAATATATACGAAATTACATAGGCTACTGATCCTATTTTTCTTGTAAAGAAAAATGGATCGATGTTACGGTTCAGCCCTCTGGCTATTTTAACTCTCATCGAAGATTCTTGAGGGTTACAGTACTGTGACATTACCACGTCTTAAGAGGAGCGTTAGTAGCACTCGGAAATCAGATGTCACTATGCCACTCTCAAACATACCGATATCTGATTCAAAATTTCCTTGATCCTCAGGGGCCGCGGGGTGGAGGTGGGGGTTGGGGGGGAGCATTGAATGCAATGGCACCCTTCCCTTCAAGGTGCTTTCCCAGGATCAGAGACATTTCGGTAGAGGGCTGCTAGGTCGTCAGGGCCTTTTCAATATGGTCAAGCCAGGCTTCAGGCTCAGCTTCATCCCATTTTCTTATGAGGGTGCCCACACTGCTGAGCGTTGAATGAGGAGAGGGTGTTTGTTTGTTGCGCCTGTCGTGAGCTACCATTGCAAGCTGATGAGCTCTTTTTTTCTCCCTCTCCTGCCTTTCTTTTTCCTTCTCCTGCCTTTCTTTCTCCTTCTCCTGTCTTTCTGCTTCCTCTCATTTCTCCTGGGCTGTTCTTTCTTTCTCCTTCTCCTGTCTTTCTGCCTCTTCTCGTTTCTCCTGGACTTTTGTTTCTTTCTCCTTCTCCTGTCTTTCTGGCCGTTCATGTTTTCCCAGTGCTATTCTTTCTTTCTCCTTCTCCTGCCTTTCTTTCTCCTTCTCCTGTCTTTCTTTCTCCTTCTCCTGCCTTTCTGCCTCCCTTTCCGCCTTGGCATCTCTACTTTCTCTTTGACCCAGTTCCATGTCCCATGTCCCATGTCCTTTCCAGCAGACATGTAGAACTTGAAGTCCTCATTTTACTGGGTTTTGGATGTCGCAGACATCTTGAGATAATGCTTATATGGGCGTGACCCGTTAGAAAATTAATATGTCTGAAAAGACTCAGGGCTGTTCGAGTGAAAAGGTTCGATAGGTCTGACGAGACTCAATATTGTTCAAAATGAACAGGTTCAGGGTGTCTGAATAGATTCAGATGTCTGAAAAGACTTAAATTTGAGGTGTCTGAAAAACTCAGTTGTTCAGAATGAAAAAAAATTAGTATGTCTGAATAAGACAAAATTCACGGTGTCTGAAAAAGACTTCGTTACAAATTAATATGTCTGAATAAGACTAATTTCAGGGTGCCTGAAACACTCAATTGTTCAGAATGAAAGAAAATTGGCATGTATAAATAAGACTCAAATTTCAGGGTGTCTGGAAATATGTCTGAATAGAAAAAAAATTTAGCCCGAGCTAACGTAAGCCCTTATGTATATTTTATCTTGTGGAGAGACACTGCAGAACTAGTAAAAAAAAAAAAAAGGCTTATGATGTTATACACTTATGGTGTGTAAAGGAAATTTTACTTGCACTGTTAAATAATTGTAAATATAGTGTAATGAAAACAGTACATCGATCCTATCGAATATCAAAATCTCCAACGCACGAGGGTAAGACAAAATTGCTTAATCTTATAACATGCACGGGACAGTCCAGACTGCAGAGAGGTTATGCATGGGGCAGGAAAGGAATTGTTATTCTCCATTATCAAAACAAACCTTAACTCGCACGTGACTAATGTACTCCAGTATTTACTTCTGGTCTCATGACATCTGCCGAAAATGAATGAGTTAGGTGGGTGGTGCGGGGAGGGGGGATGGTGTCTCTTGACTATGTGTCTGGCTTTTTTACCTGAGCCTACCCTTTTCCGACGCTCAGATGCTCCTGCAGTAATGAATGAAAGAGGAAATTGTCGCCAATATATTTGTCAATAAATAAATTTGCAGGAATACTACAGGCTCACCAAGAAATATCCTACTCAGTTAAAGAATTAAAGGTTTATTACTTTCAAAAATGCGGCGAGGTGCAGATACATGGATAAAAATTAGCGAGCGAAAGAAAGGGGTTTATATATGAGTGCTCTGCTTGTGGTTTTTATAACAATGGAATTTTTAATGAAACTCACAAATCAAAGATGGCGGATGGTTAGGGATGGGCCGATGTGGCCTGGAATTGAAGAATCCATGTCGGAATTACTATTCTCTCGCCTTGAGAGCAGAAATTTAGATTCCTAAATACTTCCTAGCTTTTCATATCGACCAAGCAAGAGAGAGAGAGAGAGAGAGAGAGAGAGAGAGAGAGAGAGAGAAATTCAGCGATGCAAATATAGCTGGAGTCAGAGCCTTGGTGGTCACCTAGTGTGCCTATATGGAATACGGGCTCTATTCCTTTTATTTAACTCTTCGACTGAGTTGCTCCCTAGCTTCATATTCTTAATATGTGTAGCTATTATGCGATTGCACAAAAAGCTTGTGGAATTGTTAATACACTCTCTCTTCTCATGAACTAAATTGGTATGCACATGGTCTATCAGTTACCTAACACTGATTGCAGTCACTTTTTGCACCTAGCATAAACCTAAACTAATTATTTCAACACGTACTTACGCTGTGGAACTGGCTCTTCTCATGCGCTTAAAATGGAGGGGGTATGATAACAGGGTCGTCTCTGATTATGCAGACCAGCCAGCAGTTGCTATTCTGCTGATAATTACAAAGCAATTGCATACTTGGCAAGGTACGCCAGTTACTACGAATGTCAAGGGGATACTTACTTGGTTCTGGGCGGTAACGGGTGACTGCAGGGAGTTCCTTACATTATCAAGAAATCTACTGTATTTATTACACACTTGATTCAATATTAGGGCAACCTCGTAGACAAGCAAGGGAAAATCTGTGGTTTAGGGCCTTCTTCACATAAGGGAAAATTACATAAACGCAAGGGTTCTCTTAACTAATTATATTTACATAACAAACAGAGATCAGAAGAATGACGAATTACTGGGCAGGTAATGATACGGGCCTGCTAAATGAATAAATCCTACACAGAATAAAATATTCTGCACCATTGATGTCTTCATTACAGGAAACTTCACAGTGGAGGTAGTAGGGGGACTGCACATGGATAGAGCCGAGGGATTCCACAGTCGGGGCCTATCTGCAATATATGCAAGACAGTGACTTGCAAGAATAATAAAATGCTCAAAGGGAACTGAGGAATGCACAGATGGTGCCACATAACTTAGTTCAACACTAAATGCACAATTACATTAACACTGAATGCTCCAACACAAATTACTGAAGGTGATCGCACAATGGAAAATAAATGGAAAAATCAAACAGAGAAATAACAGGAATCGTGACTGACTAAGAACCTTATCCCGGTACATTACAGTCGTCAAGCTGAGGGCGTCCTCATTCGATAGGGCGCTGAGGATGGAGGAGGGAATTAAAATGCTGCTTCAAAGGTATACTGGTTCGAACCTCGGGGTCAAACATGTGGAAAGTCTGAGGATCAGGCAAGGTTAAGGACATCAGTCCTCAGTGGTGTTCTGCGCTTCTCTCTCTCGAATTCAGTTGCATTGTCTATAAATAACCTTCTGAGATTACGCATCACATCCAACATAGGTGGTGCAAAGGTCAATCTTTGTCACATCCTCTATATAAGCTCCATGACATCAGTTAACCCTCATGGAGGGTTTAGAACAGGGCGGGGCATCAACTTTCTCTTTTTTGGCTCCTCCCTTGCCTTGCTTGATGCTAAGAAGGTACAACGGCTACCTGGAAAACAAGGCCTTAGGCAGTCATTTCAACAGAGAGAAGGTTAAGCCTAACCATTTTGGGGAATGAAGGAGAGAGTTTATGAAGGGGTGAGTGGAAACTCACAGTTCTAGTAATTAAAACAACTGAAATGAATTTTAGTTCATTCTCTGCTACGTTACAGATGTAAAAACTGGTGAGGTGGCTTGTAGAGAGGTTCCACTCATTGATATATATATATATATATATATATATATATATATATATATATATATATATATATATATATATATATATATATATATAAAAAAACTTACCACTAGTTACTTCATACATATATGCAAGTGGCTTATCATTAGTACATCAAAGCAGCTTTTGCTGCTTGGATACTGAGGCCATTTCACTCTAATGCCTGATTTACACCATCTCTCCAGCACTTTCTATGTTTTTCTGCCTTCCTTCCTCGTAGCATTTCTGAATTGCATGCTCTTATTTATTAATTTATTTATTTATTTTTCCTTTTCTAATAACTAATCTCTTCTTACTGTATTTCTGATTACCTACTGTTACTTCTTTCAAGTGAATACTATTTTCTCAGGAAGTTAAATTTCAAGTCAGTGGCACCTGTGGAATTGTTCCATATCAATAGGGTTCATCTTCAGAATAATTATAATAATAATATTAATTTCCATTCTTCCAACTGTAATATTTTCCTAATGCCATAGTCATTTGTATCAATATAATCTTCAAACTAACAAATTAAACCAGTCATCAACGTCTCACGGATACCAACAAAGTTTTACCAACATTAATTTTATTACCTAGAATCAGTGTTTCTTCATCCTTTCTACCACTACGCACATTGCCCTTTCACATTTGCCTAACTTAGAGGCAGTACATTCAGATTCCCCTGCATAAACAACTAAAGTATCATACATTCCTTCTCTTCTGCTCCACAACCACGCATATTCTAAACTTAATGATGCATTATCCTTTTCCATTTATGGATTTTTTCTTCTAAACATACTACCCATTTCAGGGACCGGAGGTCATGTTTTTCTCAAATATCTTTCAAACTACTTTAATTATTTGATGGAAACGGTACTTTGACATAGTGTACAAGACACCTCCAGCTAATTTTTGGTAATATAGTGCGTTGTCAAATGATGTTAGTTCAGGCGTTTACTCTTGACTTTTAAAGGCAAAGTCGCATGAGTCAGCAGTCTTTAACTGCGCAATCGAACGTCCGCTATCCCCCATAGACAGGAAAGGGGAGGCGGAGATGGGGAGGCCAGGAAAGTGGGTTGAGGGAGGGATGAGGAGGGGAAGGGAGAGGTAGGGACATGATGGGGATAAAGGACATTCAAATGTATAGTTTGGCAATGCTTGGCAACATCATGTGAGTCAAGAGTAAACGCCTTAACTAAGACCATTTGATAATGCACTATATTACCAAAACTTAGCGGGAGGTGTCTTGTACACTGTGTCAGCGTACCATTTCGATCAAATAACTGGTTTGAAAGATATTTGAGAAAAATGATGACGCGCGGTCCCTGAAATGGATAGTGGTTACAAACCTCATGTCTCGAACCCATTCAGTGAATTTAAAAAAAATGTGAGGGGGGAGAATTCTAGTATTATACTGCTATTAAACAGACATGAAATTTCATCGTCATATACCTCAAATAAATAGGGTCGCATTTTAAATACGAGCATTCCTTTCCTCCAAAAGGTCTATAACCCTTTATGAGGGTACGTTATAACTGAAACCCAAACCAACTGTACTTACTGGAGCAAACAGTCCATCCTTAAGAGATTAACGCATTTTAAGGGTTGTGTAATGGCCCCAGAAACAGGTCTCATCTGTAATTTAGGGGAGATTTCCTCCTCCTAAGAGTCCACAACCAATTACTAAGCACTCCTTTATAATGGAAACTGTGCATTTGAATCTCGTGTTAGTAGAGATTAGAGAGGACTGCATATCATCAGAATATATATATATATATATATATATATATATATATATATATATATATATATATATATATATATATATATATATATATATAGATTTTTTATGTTTCCTGGTGCAGGTAATTCTTAAGTCTCCATATTCAGTACTTTACAATGGCCTTGAAAGATAACCAGGAACATATAAAACAAAACAAAATTAAAAGGGGTCATGATAGATCCAGTGCGAGTGAAAATGAGTTCCCACCTGCCAACGGTTCAGTACTCGGAAGGGCAGTGTTTCACCATGGGGACAAGCGGACTTACTGCCAATGTAGGCGCTTGTTCCTTTTAAGGCCTCGGATGCCGCTTGGTGATTGGCTCCAGGCATTGTCTCTGGCTATGAGCTTCGGGTTAGAGAAATGGTCTTCGTCCAATAAAGCGAGGGGAAAAGCAGTAGGGTTTTAAATAAATTTTAGGATCTAGACAGAGGGCACAGCATTTTCCAAAGATCTTCCCACAGGTCAGAATTTATTTTGTTGGTAGAATAGTGTGTCAATCTCGAAGCTATAATTAAATTCTCATAACGTGTACCCACTGCACACAAGTAAAATATTGATAGGAACACTCAAAATGAGGTTATATAATGATATGGGTTTTTTTTATGCATGTATTTAATGCTTGTATTTGTCATAGCAACAACACCTGCTACTTCTTTGTAAGCTACAGCTGTTGGAACAATGTAACAATTTTCCTAATTATAATCTCTCTCTCTCTCTCTCTCTCTCTCTCTCTCTCTCAGTACATACAATATAATATTGTGTGCATACGATGTAAATTATGTCTGTGTGTGTGCATGCATATATAAATATTGATATATATGTACCGTATGTGTGTACACGTCACACACACATTTATATATATATATATATATATATATATATATATATATATATATATATATATATATATATATATATATATATATATATATATATATATATATATATATATATATATATATATATATATATATATATATATATATATATATATATATATATATATATATATATATATATATATATATATATATATATATATATATATATATATATATATATATATATATATATATATATATATATATATATATATATATATATATATATATATATATATATATATATATATATATATATATATATATATATATATATATATATATATATATATATATATATATATATATGCACTAATATATATATATATATATATATATATATATATATATATATATATATATATATATATATATATATATATATATATATGTATATATATATATATATATATATATATATATATATATATATATATATATATATATATCACATACACACACACACACACACACACACATATATATATATATACACATATATATATATATATATATATATATATATATATATATATATATATATATATATATATATATATATATATATATATATATATATATATATATATATATATATATATATATATATATATATATATATATATATATATATATATATATATATGGTGTGTGTGTGTAAACTGTATGTGTGATAATCCTATGTGGCCCCCAATGAAAGATTTCATAGATCTGACAATGCTCTTCCTGCTTCTCCTTCTCTTGTGCCAAGGCTAGCTGATGCTGTCGCTCCTTTTCTTTCTCTTGTTATTGTTCTTCTCTCTCCTTCTTAGCATCACCGATTTACGCTTGAACCCAATTTGCCGGATCTGTCGCTTTCAGCCCCATAAGTTTCCCTCCCTCTGTGAAGGCTTTGATTTCCTCAGTGGCAGTTATGTTGCTGATGATTAAAGCGGCGTTCAATTTCCCCCAGCATTGTTCAAAGTTTTAGGATTGCTACACAAACAATTGTGTGGAATGGAAATGGCACCCTGAAGCGACAGAGCATATTCTAGATAAGGGCATGGGTTTTAGAAGTCTCCATTGGAATGGGAGTGTTCCTTTAGGATTGGTAGCACTTGGAATGTGAATGCCCACATGTGATAGGGATGGCACTGCAAAGGCACAAACATGTGCAATGTGGTTCAAGAGGAACAATGGATTGTTACTAAGAACAGTAGACTTTGTTCACAAAGAACAGTTTGGTTAAGTTTACACGAGGCGACCAATAGTCTAACCAATCATGCATAGGCTGGGTGCTTAAAAGCAATTAATTAAATGGCACGTAGCAGATGATGGCACATATGTAAGTTGGTGTATAAAAACACAGGAAATGCTTAACTTGCACACAGACACAGTGGTAACACGGAGCAGAGGTGTTGTTCAATTAGTACAGAGTGAAATTAATTTAATAAATACTCAGTGCAACAATGGCACGAGAATAGGCAGTGTGGGCAACACATAAAGAAAACGAAAATAAAATAGGCACAATAAGTGCAATGACAATTAAGTACAGGCTGCTAGTGAGCTCGTATGCTTTTTGGTGATGAAGTTGCACGGCCCTAATTGAAGAGAAATTACACACTTTCCTCTCGATATACATGTACTGAGCTCACCTAACTAATTTCTGCTACTACCTACCACGGCTAGCTTATTTCCGCTACTACCTATCATGGCTAGCTAATTTCATGCAAGGTTTGCTTCATGTGGTGCAGTATTGAGATTCATTAACAGTTCTCTATTTTGCTCACCTCTTAAACTTTTCACTGCTTGCATTTTAAAATGTAGCATGCATTAACTGTTAACTCACTACTTATCACACGTTCAATAAACAAATTAAACATTCTGGTTCGAAACCCACGATACCTTCCTTTCTGGTTCCAGATTGCCTTCCAAAGACTGACGTGCAGATTCATTTCAATTGCTAAAGATTGCTAAAGATGGGGGTGATTTTACTTGAAATTTTACATTAATCTAATTCCCATCAATTAGCAACGTACTAGCAAAGTCGCCAATGTTATGGCTTACGAGGGGGTGAGTGTGTTTTTACTTTACTCTACTAATCTTAGCATTACAAAAACCCCTCGTAACACCATAAACAGAATAACTGAAAGACCAATTAACAACTGGAGGGCCACCAAGTGAAAATAGGTTTCTTAACACAAACAATATGGTAGAGAAATCTCATTAAAATAAACAGGTGGAAAAATGGCAAAACAGTAATTCACTGAGTAAATAATTAACACATCAATTTCTAAATGGGCTACATGCAATTGGCCACTTACAAAGGGTCCATATGCCAGTCTGAAATGTAATGATATCAGCCTCGTTATGGGTGCATTCTGCAGGTAATTGGGAACACAGAGGAACGACTACATGGGTAACTGGCACTGATAACACTCCGTGTTTGCTTCCTGGTACTACTTATACACACAACTCTTAAGTTGACAAGATCAAAGCTTCTCTTGGGTGGTGTGTGGTAAGGGGTCACAATAGGTCCAGTGTGACTGTAAATGAGTTCCCGTCTGCCAACGAATCGATACTCGGACGGGCAGTACTTCGCAGAGGTGACAAGCGGATTAAATGTTGATATAGGGAACTTGTCCCATTTAAGGCCTTGGATGCTGCTTGGGGCTTGGCTCCAGGTGACGTCACTGGCTATGACCTACTGATTAGAGAAATGGTCTTCGGCCAGTAAAGTAAGGAAAAAGCAACTGGGTTTTAACAAAATCTTTGGGTCAAGACCGAGCGAATAGCGGTCTTCTTAAGGTGTTTGCCTTCAGAGGCATTACAGGCCCAGCCCTAGGAGAGGACTGCTTGGTGACTTCTAAATCCTGCCCAGTCACGGTCTACCTATACCCCTACCAAATGGTATTTTTCCTTTAAACTCTATGCATTAGCAATCCAGCCATATAGAAAACTGTAAATATATTTATATATATATATATATATATATATATATATATATATATATATATATATATATATATATATATATACATACACACACACATACATACATACATACATACATATATATATATATATATATATATATATATATATATATATATATATATATATATATATATATATATATATATATATATATATATATATATATATATATATTTCTGACTCACATGATGATTGAACCCAGGTCTTTCAATTGAAAGGCATGGCTATTGCCAACCAGGCCATACAAGTCATAAAACAAGTTGGAACCTGAGTGCCACTGTGCTGAGGGAATTACCTGGGCTGGCTAACTAACTTGTATACCAGGGTGTAATCCCTAACTTCCCGACTCAGCAATGACCAAATTAGCAGCATTCCATTTGAATTATCCCTTCTGAGTGAATATGATAGAAATAATCAACACACAATCACATGTGGAACAGAAATAAATTTCTGACTCACATCAGGATCGAACTCAGGTCTTTCAATTGAAAGTCAAGGACGCTGCCAACCAGGCAATACAAGTAATGAAAGAAGTTGGAACCTGGGTACCAAAGTACCCAACTTGGGCAGGCTAACTGCCTTGCATACCATCATCTTCTCCCTAACTTCCCGATTCAGCAAAGACCCAATTGAGAGCATTTCATTTGAAATACCCCTTCTGAATGAATATGATAGAAATAATCAAGACACAATCACATGTGGAACAGGACTAAATTTCTGACTCTCATCAGGATCGAACCTAGGTCTTTCAGTTGAAAGTCAAGGCCGCTGCCAACCAGGCCATGCAAGTCATAAAGGAAGTTGGAACCTGAGTACCACTGTACCCAAGGAATAACCTGGACAGGCTAACTGCCTTGCACACCAGGGGTTTTCCTCAACTCCCTGACTCAGCAATGACCCAGTTGACAGCATTTCATTTAAATTATCCTTTCTAAGTGAATAAGATAGAAATAATCAACACAATCACGTGTTGAACAGAAATAAATTTCTGACTCACAGCAGGATCGAACCCAGGTCTTTCAATTGAAAGGCAAGTTGGAACGCAGGTTGGCAGCGGCCTTGCATTTTAACTGTAAGACCTGGGTTCAATCCTGATGTGAGTCAGAAATTTGATTCTGTTCCACAAGTTATTGTGTGTTGATTATTTCTCTCTCTCTCTCTCTCTCTCTCTCTCTCTCTCTCTCTCTCTCTCTCTCTCTCTCTCTCTCTCTCTCTCTCTATATATATATATATATATATATATATATATATATATATATATATATATATATATATATATATATATATATATATATTTATATATATATATATATATATATATATATATATATATATATATATATATATATATATATATATATATATATATATATATATATATATATATATGACTATATAAAGCATTATCTGTTAAAATAGAATTTCATCTAATAAAGGCAGCCCATCAAGACACAAAAAGGGTAAATTTTACAATGTTAAATTTCAGAGACAGTTTTCTTCGACATATAACACTATAAAATTTACCCTTTTGGTTTTTTTATGGGCTACCCTTATTATTATTATTATTATTATTATTATTATTATTATTATTATTATTATTATTATTATTATTATTATTATTATTATTATTTTTATAATATATACATATATATATACATATATATATATATATATATATATATATATATATATATATATATATATATATATATATATATATATATATATATGTGTGTGTGTGTGTGTGTGTGTGTGTGTGTGTGTGTGTGTGTTTTTATTTATTGTGTGACTCTAGAAGATGTTAGCATATTAGAATTCTGTGCATTGTCAAATATCTCTGTTGTACGGTTGCCAGTCCACGCCCTTTTCCAGCTGATATGCAGTCTACCACAATCATGTAAATATCATGTACAAATATAACTTCCTCGTTCAGCAGAGCAGCATGGATTTCAAAGGAGTATGCTTCGAGATGTCCTAAAGAAAAGGAGATTTAAAACTGAATTGGTGAATATGATACAAAACGTTGCTAGCTCTTAGTAGATAATATTATTACTTATAAAACAAGAGAGAGAGAGAGAGAGAGAGAGAGAGAGAGAGAGAGAGAGAGAGAGAGAGAGAGAGAGACAGTTGCAATGCTGATTTGATATTTATATGATTTTACTTGTGAGAATAAAGTTCATTTTCATTCCTAAGACAGTGGATGTACAGATGTTAAAAATAGTTTTTTCATACCTAAGACAGAGACAGAGAGAAAAATATGGCGAACATGCTAACATTTCAAGTAGAGGACGGCTTTACCAAGAGTCGCATTGAATATTCACTAAGCTTACAGTGGATATGCACACCAACTTCCCACGCTTGGCCTTGTCCGGTTTGGAAGCAGGATTTGCGGATACTGAGTAAATTCAAATGCTATTGATGGACGTCGTCCTTCAGAATTTGCTTTTCACCTTAATCCTTCAGCTATCTTAAGCTGCTTTCGCTTTGTTTTCAACCATCAAGCAGATTTTCATGGGTTTTGTTGCATCCAGCCCTTGTTTATCCTTATGTAAAAAATTAACAAGGTTAGAAAGAAACCATTTTGATTTAACATTTTCTTTCCTATAATTTCTTAGGAGGTAATATAACTTCTAATAGGAGCTGATGTGGATATTTTCACTTTGTGAGTCCTGTTACAACTTACATGTTGCAGTCCAAATCCGGTTTCTATCAAATTATAGCGTTTTTATTTTTAATAATCATATTAGTCATTAACTCACTGAAACCTCTCTCTCTCCCTCTCTCTCTCTCTCTCTCTCTCTCTCTCTCTCTCTCTCTCTCTCATGCTTTATTTTGGAAGTAATTAATACGTCACAGTGAACTAGGTATTCGGATAGAAGGTTTCTTTGTCATGAATAAGTGATATGAAATACACATCGTGTAATGAAGATTGAAGACAGTAGCATACAGCTTTATTTAAGAAATTCTTTTATCTGCAGAAACAACAATTGGCCATTCTGTTGGGCATTTCGAGGTACCATTAGCTGGATGTTTTCTACTCTCCTCACAGAAGATCCCTCATATTTCTTTCTTTAAGTATTGCAAAACTATTTTTGAAAGGTGTATAAATTTTAGATCCTGCTAAGACTTCGAGACTCATTTACTATTGTTTTACTCTTGGATTTGGCTGCAAGATTTCTGTCAAATACCATGGATTTCTTCTCTCTCTCTCTCTCTCTCTCTCTCTCTCTCTCTCTCTCTCTATATATATATATATATATATATATATATATATATATATATATATATATATATATATATATATATATATATATATATATATATATATATACATATACATACATATATATATATATATATATATATATATATATATATATATATATATATATATATATGACTATAAAGCATTATCTGTTAAAATAGAATTTCATCTAATAAAGGCAGCCCATCAAGACACTAAAAGGGTAAATTTTACAATGTTAAATTTCAGAGACAGTTTTTCTTCGACATGTAACACTGTAAAATTTACCCTTTTGGTTTTTTTACAGGCTACCCTTTATTATATATATATATATATATATATATATATATATATATATATATATATATATATATATATATATATATGTGTGTGTGTGTGTGTGTGTGTTTTATTTATTGTGTGACCCTAGAAGATGTTAGCAAATTAGAATTCTGTGCATTGTCAAATATCTCTGTTGTACGGTTGCCAGTCCACGCCCTTTTCCAGCTGATATGCAATCCACCACAATCATGTAAATATCATGTACAAATATAACTTCCTCGTTCAGCAGAGCAGCATGGATTTCAAAGGAGTATGCTTCGAGATGTCCTAAAGAAAAGGAGATTTAAAACTGAATTGGTGAATATGATACAAAACGTTGCTAGTTCTTAGTAGATAATATTATTACTTATAAAACGAGAGAGAGAGAGAGAGAGAGAGAGAGAGAGAGAGAGAGAGAGAGAGAGAGAGACAGTTGCAATGCTGATTTGATTTTTATATGATTTTACTTGTGAGGATAAAGTTTATTTTCATTCCTAAGACAGTGGATGTACAGATGTTAAAAATAGTTTTTTCATACCTAAGACAGAGACAGAGAGAAAAATATGGCGAACATGCTAACATTTCAAGTAGAGGACGGCTTTACCAAGAGTCGCATTGAATATTCACTAAACTTACAGTGGATATGCACACCAACTTCCCACGCTTGGCCTTGTCCGGTTTGGAAGCAGGATTTGCGGATACTGAGTAAATTCAAATGCTATTGATGGACGTCGTCCTTCAGAATTTGCTTTTCACCTTAATCCTTCAGCTATCTTAAGCTGCTTTCGCTTTGTTTTCAACCATCAAGCAGATTTTCATGGGTTTTGTTGCATCCAGCCCTTGTTTATCCTTATGTAAAAAATTAACAAGGTTAGAAAGAAACCATTTTGTTTTAACATTTTCTTTCCTATAATTTCTTAAGAGGTAATATAACTTTTAATAGGAGCTGATGTGGATATTTTCACTTTGTGAGTCCTGTTACAACTTACATGTTGCAGTCCAAATCCGGTTTCTATTAAATTATAGCGTTTTTATTTTTAATAATCATATTAGCCATTAACTCACTGAAACCTCTCTCTCTCTCTCTCTCTCTCTCTCTCTCTCTCTCTCTCTCTCTCTCTCTCTCTCTCTCTCTCTCTCATGCTTTATTTTGGAAGTAATTAATACGTCACAGTGAACTAGGTATTCGGACAGAAGGTTTCTTAGTCATGAATAAGTGATATGAAATACACATCGTGTAATGAAGATTGAAGACAGTAGTCATACAGCTTTATTTAAGAAATTCTTTTATCTGCAGAATCAACAATTGGCCATTCTATTGGGCATTTCGAGGTACCATTAACTGGATGTTTTCTACTCTCCTCACAGAAGATCCCTCATATTTCTTTCTTTAAGTATTGCAAAGCTATTTTTGAAAGGTGTATAAATTTTAGATCCTGCTAAGACTTCGAGACTCATTTACTATTGTTTTACTCTTGGATTTGGCTGCAAGATTTCTGCCAGATACCATGGATTTCTTCTCTCTCTCTCTCTCTCTCTCTCTCTCTCTCTCTCTCTCTCTCTTCTTCTTCTTCTTCTTCTTCTTCTTCTTCTTCTTCTTCTTCTTCTTCTTCTTTTCTTCTTCTTCTTCTTCTTCTTCTTTTATAAATAATATTATTGCCAAAAAAAGTTTACATCTGTATCTAAATATAGCATCTTGCATTGATTCATTTTGACAATACATAACCAATACTCTTTATGAAATTATATTCGGTGATGAACGTAACTTCTGATAAGAATGACGAATGCCACGCAAAAGTCTATTAGTGTACTATTTCCGACATAAACTCCCTCTGGAAGAGGAAATGGATTTTGTATTTAGTAGTAAAAGCAAACAACACCATATTATTTAACTAAAGATAATCAGAGGGAATGTGGCTCTCATTTCGATGAATTGTCACTGATATGATCAAAAAAAGCTAATCGATATTCCCTAAATTAATGAGGCTCGGTTTCAATAACAACCAGCGATAGAAAGTGAACACGATGTAATTGATCACTGATGTTGTATTGGATGTGAATTAAATCAGAATTTCACATATCCCAGGTCTGCCTGACACAAGATACAAGACACAAATTGTTTTGAAAATTTGGTATTTGATTCTCATGAAAAAATTTTTGAATAAATGTTTTGAGGTAATAATTCTTGGCTTTGATTTATCTTTATACTATAATCTAAGCCTTTTTATCTCTTCTTTATTGAAAATGATAATCTTACAAAATTTCAGATATAACATTAAGTGTGTAAGGCTGATATGTGAATGGCAAATTTCATCAAAAGAATGGTAGAGGAAAGATAAGATTTTACATAGAGAGAAAATTTTTCATCACGTATCGATATTCAACCTTGTTTGTTTTCTTGCATTTAGCTTACATTTCCACTTTTCCTCTCCAACTTCAGCTTCCATCCATCTTATCTTTGGTTTCAATCAAATACTATCACATGTGTATTCAACCACTGAGTTGTTCATCATAACATCCATAGAATTGTTGTGCCATTTACTCTGTATTGACACTCCAGCATATTCTTTTCCTCAACATTTGTTTTCTTTCCCGAAGTATATTTACGGCCTTCCTTCTGGAGCTCTGCACCTACCAGCAATTTATCTCTTCATGTCACCTACCATTTTATATATGTTAGGATTGTGAAACCAGGGATTTCATGAAATCCCTAGGGAATTTATGAAATTGCCAATTCACTTAGGAACATTTGATCCCTGAGAGCTAGTATTCAACACGACAAAACAGTGATTCATCTACACTGTTTCGCCTTCTTTAGTACTAGCCTTCGGGGATCAAATGTTCCTAAGCGAATTGGATATTTCACAAATTCCCTGAAAATTTCACGAAATCTCTGGATTTCACAAGCTTACTGTAACATCTATATCACCTAGCAAAACCTCCGTATTGTTATTCCCGAACCGACAAAACATCTTTTAGAATCCGAAAGGAAACTACTAAGGAGAGTTATTGGTGTTCGCTAAACTACTTTGTTCGCAAAAATGGTACTAACTCATACGGTTTACGGACACTCTTAACCTATGAGTAACAAACAGGGAATGTTATTGTGGTTACTCTCTCTCTCTCTCTCTCTCTCTCTCTCTCTCTCTCTCTCTCTCTCTCTCTCTCTCTCTCTCTTTTGAATTGTAATAGCCTATTTTTTTTATTATATTTGGCAGAAAAAATATGAATATCGATTCCAGGAATAACATCGTATCAAGGCCAACAAATATGGGGAAAAAATATGATGGTAAAAAAAATCACGAAGAGAAAGATAACGGAAATCCGCAGTAAAACCGCCTTAAATCTGAAATAACTCTTGTCAATTGGAATCTGTTGTCAAGGCAGAGTAACGAACCGACCATTTATGCCTCAAAACAACTTCCACTGAACTGGGAACTTTCGCCATCGACGGTAAAAAAAAAAAAAAAAAAAAAAAAAAATCTAACGCGGTTTCATTGAAATGGACTAAAAAGTAAATGAAAATCATTTTTTGAGACACACCAGGATTTTCTTACAATTAATCATGTCTACAAAAATAAAAAGCGTGGGCGCCAAACATGGCAGGAAATGCTACAAAAAAAGAAAGATACATGTATGTATGTATATGTATATATATATATATATATATATATATATATATATATATATATATATATATATATATATATATATATATATATATATATATATATATATATATATATATATATATATATATATATATATATATATATATATATATATATATATATATATATATATATATATATATATATATATATATATATATATATATATATATATATATATATATATATATATATATATATATATATATATATATATATATATATATATATGTAGAATCTACTGGTCACTTTTACCAGACACATTATGTAATTCTAATAGCCACAATGCCCTCTTAACTTCTCGAATTCTTCGCTTTTTTTGGATATGCTTGTAACTACGAAGCCGAAAATATCCAGACGGAAGAAATTGAAGAGCCTGTGAATGGCGGTCGCGAGAATCGAACCCGCATTACCATATTCACAAGGAGGTCACGTTGCCGACCTGGCTACGAGAAGGATAAAAGTCTATCACCTCTCGTACATACATATACCTGTCGTTTTCAGATATATTTTGTTAGAATTGGAATAGACCCATCCTCACCATCGTAGCCAAGTGGGCAATCGTTTTTATTGCTTTTTAGGCTGAAATATATATGTAGAATCTACTGGTCACTTTTACCAGACACATATGTAATTCTAATAGCCACAATGCCCTCTTAACTTCTCGACCAGTAGATTCTACATATATATTTCAGCCTAAAAAGCAATAAAAACGATTGCCCACTTGGCTACGATGGTGAGGATGGGTCTATTCCAGCTCTAACAAAATATATCTGAAAACGACAGGTATATGTATGTACGAGGCGATAGACTTTTATCCTTCTCGTAGCCAGGTCGGCAACGTGACCTCCTTGTGAATATGGTAATGCGGGTTCGATTCTCGCAACCGCCATTCACAGGCTCTTCAATTTCTTCCGTCTGGATATTTTCGGCTTCGTAGTTACAGGCATATCCAAAAAAGCGCGAAGAATTCGAGAAGTTAAGAGGGCATTGTGGCTATTAGAATTACACACACACACACACACACACACACACACACATATATATATATATATATATATATATATATATATATATATATATATATATATATATATATATATATATATATATTTTTTTTTTTTTTTTTTTCTAGTAGCATTTCCTTCACATTTTGGCGACCTTGCTTTTATTTTGGTGGAGATGATTAATTGTAAGATAACTTGGTGTGTCAAAAGATAATTTTTGCTTTTAGTCCATTTTAATAAAAGCGTATTTAAAAAAAAATACTTTTTTATATGTGGCATCCTACAACTCGAAGAGAGGTTGCCCTCCTTGATGCAATCTGGTGTAGTGTATTTATTTATTGCTGCCGATGTAATCAGCAGATCTACATGGGAAGTACGAGCCGGTTGCTCAAAGTGAGATGCGATGCTCATGAAGGTGTAAGTTGCCGAACGGGCACCAAATTATCGACCCGAGAACAATTAAATATCAGAAATCACCCCAGAATCTGTAAGACAGACATAAGTTATAGGACATCACCATATGAACACCACCTCCTCGTTCTTAAACGTTTGGTAATTAAGAAACTGGTACCTTCGCTTAACAACCACAGCACCTCAGTACTTTTGTATATAGCATAAAGCCACGCCACTATGTTCTTTGCTTCCTCTTGACTTTTCCACGTCCTGACATAAACAGCAGGACTCCGCTTGAGCACGGTGATTCCTAATTCTTTTAGATTTTTAATTTTACTCAGAAAAGTTTTAATTGTTTATTATTTTACTCTTACGTTTCATGCTTTCTTTTTTAAACATGTATTGTATTAATGCGAAATATAGTAACTTGAGGATAGGCCTCCAACAAGTGCTCCTCCAGGGAGCTCACACCATGGAGCACATGAAAATATCTGCGAATATGGGTCCTAGTGGGGAACCCATGGCCATACCATCAATTGGTACATTGGAGGAGTCAATTATAAAATTTTTCAAATACACCCTTGTTAAAATCATTAAAATCAGAGGTAGGAAGAGAAAATAATTTGCCTAAAATAATCTGAATTTTTTCCTCTACAGTCACGTTAGTAAAATGGGACTCTATATCAAAAGTGCCCTTAAATACATCGAAATCTTAGCAAAGGATTTTTTTTAAATGCAGCGAGTTTTTAAACTATATTCATTTGTTGTCATTGGAGAAATAAAGGTATTAAAAATTCAGTCTTTTTATATTTATATGTTATATGAAGCTAAAATAGGTCTGATAGTTGTACCCTGTTCATGCATTTTTGGCAGACCATACTTTATGCCATATGAAGAGCCCTTACGGTGTAGCGAATGATAAATATCAGAATTAATAATACTGTTGTCATGAAGATATTTTAAGAACCTGTTAATTTTATCTTCCTTTTAAAAAATAGTAATGAAATCAGGTTTACCTATTTTCCTGAACTGCATACTATCATTTAATGTTTTCTACCTAATTATTATCATCAGATTTATTTCAAATGACGACACCTTGAGCCTCGTCCGGTCGAGTGATCACCAGAGTATTAATTTTAGCCAGCGTTTTTAGAACGCTGAAGCCTTTTCTAGTCAAAAATGGATTCCAATAAGTAAATAACTTGTTAGAGTGTTTTGTGCTAGTGCTACCGACTGTCAACCCAGGCAGCTATGAAGTGTCTTGGAGGAGGACTATGATATCAAACTTACTATATGGATCACTCAGCTCCTTAAACTAGGTAACAACTCTTAGATAATTATTGTCCAGGTGTTAAGTTGGCGGGCCAGAATAAAATTCCTAGAGGGCCAGATGTGGCCCGTGGGCCGGAGGTTGCCGACACCCGTCCTAGTAAGTAAACCAGAAACATCCGATATCAAACGAATTATTTTTCAATCTATAAAACACCATTTCTAAATGATCATGAATTGTTCACAAGATCTATAGCCTGGCAAACTGATATCTAAACCCAGTGACAACAAAAATTTAACTGGAGTCAAATTAAATAGTCCTGAATTTTTTGATATCTGAGACCATGTAAAAAATGCAAATATAATATCCAATACAAAGATTTTAAAGTGATGGGCAGGGCACCAAACCACCAAATGCTGACAATTTTAGAGTCATTATTTATAAAACGGGCAGTTCCCCACTTAAACACCCAGCCTTCTTCAGCACCTTTGCACCTCTCGCGAGTTCTGCTGGTCTGGTTGTGCTCCCATATTGTCATTGCTCTCTTCTATTTTCCTGATGGTTTGTTTCCTACTTCAGTCCTTTTAACCTTATATAAATTATGGTGATTTTTTAAACCTTTATTTTATTCAGTTAATACTAATAATAGTTTTAGGTTGGTTCCTTTTTAGCTTGAGAATGAGACACTAGTCTTGAGACGTTGCTCCATATGTTTTAAATAAACCACCTTAAAAAACTTCTGGGATATGACATTTTCCCTACTTGTGAGCGGTCAAGTAAAAAGAAAAAGAAAATAAAATAAAATGGAAAGCCATTACCTCATCAATTGTTTGCGTGCAGAATAAATGGTGGAATTCTTTTACAAATATCATCTAGGCGCAAATAATACTCATCAAGAGCGTCACTTCTCACCTCTAATTGAGTAGAAGCGGCTCTAGTTCTCAAGAATCCTGTTCTTGTTATTGCATATAGCAAACCACCTTCAAACACTGCTCCCATAAATATTTTTCTTTATTAAGCTAATATCATTTTTCTGATATTTGCATTTATATTTCTTAACCATTCAACCTTCTCTATACCACTTCACATTCACAAACAGATTGCCTTATCATCTCCTGTCATATATTTGTCATTTTTGTTTTTTACCTCCACGTTGTACTGTTAACGATGGGTAGCCTGTTCAAAAATTCCTTCATATCCTCGATTATTTAGTTCCATAAACAACCATCTTCTCTTCCGAACTGTTAGGATAATATTTACTGCCTTCTTTGCTTCATCTTTTGTGCAGTTCCCCTCATCTGTGACTCGCCTCTTCTCTTTTCTACACTAAATCAGACAAAGTCGTCCACATACCATAAAAAAGCTTTACTTGCATCGTGGTAACTTCCACCTGACGTACGCACTACATTCATTATCCTCTACATTGCACTTTTATTAACCCTTTGTTTTAATAGTTTTCTTTTTTTAAACTTTTCACAGAACTGTTTCATAAACGTCGGGGTACCACATATTCTTCCTGCTGCAAACCATCTCTGCTCTTTCCGTTTTCAAGCTTAACTCTCATTAAAAACTTAATTTTTTTCCCAAAGAGCGAATATTTGTTCATTATGAACTTTTGGTACTGAATGCTGTTAGAAATAAATTTAATTTTAATGAGTTTTTTTTTTTTTTTTTGTACAATCTAAAACTTAAGAGGTTCCCTTAAGGGTTTACATTGAAAAATTCCCCTCATTTGTGTACTCGAAATATAAAAGAGAAGAGAGAGAGAGGAAAAAAAACTGATGTCCCATGATGAAATACATCTTTTGTTGGGTCACGAGAAATGTTGCTTTTCCCTTATACCGGAAACTCGTGAGCAATTTTTTCATGGCCTGCTTCTCCTTTGTAATGTAAAGTCATCTCATTCGCATCTCTCATTTCGTCTCAGCTCTTTACAGTTGTCTAAGACGGGATGTACTTGGCAAGTTCATTCTCTTGATGCATCAGATGCAATGAGAGAGTTTCTCTTTGATCTCAACTCGACTGCAAGCAATGAGAACACACGTGGAACCGGTACTCTACAGCTCCATTATGTTGATGGAAAATTCATTTCTCAGTGACGCCTTGTACAGTACATGAACGATTCGTCTGATTTTGGTACGACTTTTTGTTGTGTAAACAATACACTTTAATACGGTACGGCATGTAGGATTTAAATAATAATACTTGCGTTAGAATCAACAATACAAGGTAATGGACTTCAGTAAGTGAAAAGAATGTATAGTTCGGTTATATGTCTATTGTGTGTGTGTGTGTGTCTGTGCACATTCAGAGAGAGCAGAAAGTAGTTCCCCACAGGCAGGAGTGTCCCTGGAGAAAACAAACGGTAATACTCACCAGTGCATTCATAATTAAACTGCCTAAATGTAGATGAGCCCTCAATGGAGAAACTTCCACAAATCAACCACTTCATACACCTTCACAGAAGGCTCATCAGTAGCATACTACCCATCCCACGCATAGTGCAGAAGCCATCTTTATTTTGCACATACTCTTTTGCTTCCTGGTTTTAGAGGACTTTGATAATCCGTTTGCCCCGCCTATTTTGGTCTTCCGTTCCTTCTTCCCCCGAACACTTCCAAATGATCTATTCTTTTCACGAAATTGCCATCTTCCATCTTTTCATATGACCGAAACATCTCAAAGGTACTAAAATCAACTTTCCACGCGTACTTTCCATTTTACCATTGCTTCTCCAACCACATTTCTCACTAGTTTACTTGTTATATCATATTTAACAAGTAAACGATTTATCTCTAGTTTCAAACTTGCTAGCTGTATTCGCATTAAACTGCCACATTTCTCTACTACTTAGGGATGTTGGCTCAACAATCACTTCGTACATTCAAACCTCAGCTTTCTGAGATAATTTAACTTTCCTTCTAATCTATTTCACATTTGATGTATACATTTGTATGTGGGTATAATAGGACTTTAAATACTAGATTTATCAATGTTATCGTTAGTTTCCGGTTATACGGAAGCTACCATGTATTTTCTTGAAATGCATGCAATTGGAAAACAGTTTCCTTGATTTACAGCCTCCAGTGTCAGCATTCGAGCCTAAATAAAGAGGGTCGTGCCGATGTTATGAATTCTGGGAAAAGGAAAGTGTCATTGGAAGTCCATTGTGTTTGTAAAGGAGAAATTCATTATTCAATATACCTGGGGAGGCTTTTCCATCTATAAACGTGTGCAACAATTATCAATTCGAACCTGGAAACTGTATGAAAAGAAGAATACGTTAATCGCAGAAAGAGAACTGTGATTGCGTTTGTAGCTTTTTAAATGCACTGTGTTATGGAAATATCCCCTTTTGGAATGAGAGAGAGAGAGAGAGAGAGAGAGAGAGAGAGAGAGAGAGAGAGAGAGAGAGATTAGATTAATTTGTTATAGATGTTTTCTACGTTTATTTTTGAATGTTATACTTTCTTTAGTTGTGAGTGAATATATTAGATTTTAACAATATTTTCATTGGGTTTCTCCCGCATTATAGTTCTTCCTCTTTAAGCCCCTATATCCGTTTAAACCCTTGTATTTTTCTTCAAAAATTCACCCTTCAAATAACGTGTTCCTTTCAACATATCCTTAGGTTCAATCCGTCATGGCTGATATTTTATACTCCCGTTTATAAATCCCCTTCCTCTGTATTTATTCTTTACGCTCTCGTTTTCCTTCCATCTGATATTTTAATGCATACCCTTACTCCTCGTTCCATTACATTTCAACTCATTCGCTCCCTTTCGCAATCTTGTCTTCCATTTGCCTTTCGATCTGTCAACTTTCAATTTTGTCTTCCATTCAGATCTAAAAAACACATGAGTTTTTAAAGATGATGTTGCTAATTCTTTATGGCTATCATTCATCCATTTCTGTTATCTCTGATGTACGTACTCAAATGTTAGTTCTTGTTTTTCATTTTATAGATTCAATGGAGAGAGAATTATCGACGGAGAATTAGAGAAGTTGTGATGAACTTTAATATTTTCCGACAAAATAATGAAATAATGATAGTAGATACAAAGATGAAAGTGTGTTTTTCAAGGAATAATATATTTATTTTTATTTCTCATGACAGATAGAAACTCAGAGTGAATAACTAAATGTCTATACAACATTACGATAGCATATGTAGACTAGCCTTGGATACTGGATTAGCCTATCGTCGCCTGATTACGTCGACTGCCCTTGGCTTACATTTAACGAATAATTTTTTATTGAATTTTGAAATAATCTGTTATTCATTTGACTATCGGGTCGGGGAATTGGCGGGCGTCGGAAAGAACCGAGCCTATTTGAACCCGACAGTAGCCGTTAGCCCCGAGAGGAGATAGGCCTCCTTACCCTCCCCTCCCCCCCCTAAAATCGTACGATCCAGAGAACAATAAAAACCCCCTTTTCCACCCCCATCACGTGATGGGGAGGCATGTAGGTATGGGGGAGGTCAAAAAGGCCATTTAGCGCTAGGGACCGGGTAGGATTCTAATCTGTAGGCAATCTGGTTCTTTTGACATACTTGTAGGTACGGGTGGCCCAAAGGCTCGACGCCCAAGACGCCATGTTTTTGGAAGCAAGCAGAGACTCCTGTGAACTCATTAGCGCACGTGCTGCATTTTTCCGGCTCCGCTGGTTGAACTGACTTCGACGGACAACTGAGACGGTTGTTAGGCAACAACAATATTCATAAAAGTTTCGTACGTTGCAAGTAGTCAATAACCAGCCCTTTCCCCTTTTACTTAAACTCCTTAAAATTCCATTTCTTTAAACTTTAACTCCTGCCTCTACAAAGCAATCCTCCTTTGTTCGAGTCCTGCCGGCATCCCATATCTCGCTATTCACGTGCCTTGAATTCAAGTAAAGATCCCATGATAACCATGAATTATCCCTCCCCCAGTGCAATTTTAGGGCTATTTAGGTTAAGCCATATCAGTGTTAATTTTATCTTTGTGTGAGTGCGATCACGTGTTCATTGTTAAAGCCTACACTGCTCCGATTCTCAGATTGTGCCTACGTGAATCCATTATAATTATTTGCTGGACTACGTAGGGCTAACATTTAACCGTAGAGTATCCCCATTTATAAGGGGGATTCCATTTCCTTCAGTGTGTACCATCATTCCTAACTTAGAACGTCTCTTTCAGGGGAGACACGCGGACTGATCGCAACCCATGCTTCAGTATCTCGTCTGCCACCAAAATCCAGAAAATTTCTGGTCGCAGTCATTACCAAATTCCGTCGTGACCCAAAAATGTTCATATGAATTATTCTCCCATCCTGGAGTTCCATCATTTGCACTATCTGAGACTATTTCGTGTAATCAGGACAAGACTAAATGTTATTATCATTGGACTGATTGTATTGCACATTGGCCCCATTATTAATCAACTTGCTTGTTGCCAAATCATTGCATTATTGTTCCATGTGTCCTATAACTGAATCTGCCCCTTAGTGATTATGTTGTTCTGTTTTCTCATTGTTTACTTGCTAATTCTTTGTAAATAAACCCCTGTAAATTTGTAAAAGGAATTCTAATTCCCATATGGCGACCTTCCTCATTCAGTTGTAAATCTAGGAAAATCTAAGGTAAGTTTTCAAATAACTGTTCCTTTTGCTCATAAACTGGGCTTTCTTGGTTTCGTGGCAGCATCAATAATAACTTTGTTTCAATTTCTCACCAGCCAAGACGTCCAGTTTATGACAATATATATATATATATATATATATATATATATATATATATATATATATATATATATATATATATATATATATATATATATATATATATGTGTGTGTGTGTGTGTGTGTGTGTGTGTGTGTGTGTGTGTGTGTGTGTGTGTGTTTGTATGTGTGTGTCTAGGTTACATTAAATAAATTAGAATAATGCACGAACGAACTAAGATTCAATTCGAAAGTAGGTAATAGTAGGTCTGTATGCTAAACGAGGTTAGATGCGGAAGTTTAAGAAACATGGTAAGTAAAGTTATCAGCTACTACTTGGTGTTTCAGCAAGGCCTTAGAAAGTGAATCCAGTGCCCTTTTCCATTCTAGACTAACCACCACTTATGTAATTTACTGTTTAAATGAACAAAGACAAATAATTCAACTGCTTAAATGACAAAGACATTTGGATACTCCTGCCTTCATTACTGCGAATGTTAACTGAAGTTCATTTTCTCGACTTCGCCTTCTCTTCTGTCAACTTTTGCAGGTCTGCGATGAAAGTTTCTCACTGACTGGTGTCCTCAGCAACATAATTTGATAGCAGAAGGAACGGCGGAGTACCTATAATTTCTGGCGTTTGCTCGCATAGTTAAGGTCTTTCATTACATCTCTACCTTTCTTATATAAATGAGTGTCACTTCACACACAAACACACACAGAAATATATATATATATATATATATATATATATATATATATATATATATATATATATATATATATATATATATATATATATATATATATATATATATATATATATATATATATATATATATATATATATATATATATATATATATATATATATATATATATATATATATATATATATATAAACAGGTCATATAGATTTAAGCTTCATAGTAGCCATCAAGGAGGCATCTAGGAAAAGGCACACGTATGTCAAATCTACAGTTTACTTTCCCCACGGCGTTTCGCAGTATCTATTGCTTCATCAAGGCTGCAGTTTACAAAATCACTTGAAATCTTATAAGATAGCGTAAAAAAAACGTAAAAAAAAATAAAAAATAGCTACAAACACACTGATATTACCTCCCTAGACTGAGCTAAATAGAAACCAAAAACTAAAACATCAAAAAAAAAAAAAAGAGAAAGATGACATGTAAAAGCTAAAGTGGACCAAAATATAAACAAATGACCAGTAAAAAAAGTATACCTTAGTTTTACCAGACCACTGAGCTGATTAACAGCTCTCCTAGGGCTGGCCCGAAGGATTAGACTTATTTTACGTGGCTAAGAACCAATTGGTTACCTAGCATCGAGACCTACAGCTTATTGTGGAATCCGAACCACATTATAGCTAGAAATGAATTTCTGTTACCAGAAATAAATTCCTCTAATTCTTCATTAGACGGCCGGAGACTCGAACTCGGGCCTATCGAGTGCTAGCCGACAACTCTACCGACTCGCCCAACGAGGAATTAACAAATGACCAGTGATGCTAAATAGCTGTGTAGAGGTTGTCCGGGTGTTCAACGAGGGATGGTAGTTTTTATTATGATGGACTCTAACGTAGTTAGTTCCCCCCTCTTCTTGCGTGGATGATATGATTTTAAAACCTGCATAATTAATGTTAGTCTTGCAGTGCAACGCCTGATTACGCATGTTGGAGGCTTCGTAATGGCATATAGATGAAGCAAATGAAGTTCTAGATCTAGATAATCAGGATGGCTTTCTGAACCTGTCTTTTTTACACTGCATAATGTAGAAGTTATTCAGCTGACCTAGTGTTAATAAAAAAAAAAAATCACCGCTCTTTTCATGAAAACTATAAAGAGATAAAGTTCCTATTTTTTGCCACCTGTAACCTGGAGCTCTTGTTATTGGTATGAACAGTTTCTAACGTTGAGATTCAGAACGTTTTCACCACTGCTTTGCATGTCAGAAGCCTTTTTCTTCGTTAATCTGCCCGTTTAATGAACGTATATAATCATTTATGTAACTAAAAATCTGTCATATCAATCCAACCATCAAGAAATAACAAGTGTGTGTCTACACGAGTATCCGTGTGTTAACATGCCAGAGATGAATCCTAAAACGGTATATACATGAGGTACCCACATGGAAAGAGAGGTAATGTGGTAAATTTGTTAACAAACAGTTCTTATCGATGCACTTTAAGGAGAAAACGAAATAAAAAAACACACACTGAAAGTGAAAAGACAGTAAATAAAGAAACGACAAACACTTTACAAAACAGCAATAAATTGTGCATGAAAGAGCAACTGAAGAACAAGAGAGAGAGAGAGAGAGAGAGAGAGAGAGAGAGAGAGAGAGCCAGGCGCCCATGAAATTATGCAAATTCTTCCTCGTACAGTTCAAGAAAATAAAGTCGTAAAAAAGGCGCCCAAACAACCAGCATCTGTCTTTAATGCCTCTCATACAAAGTTTTGGTTCTTGTCCTCCAAATCCTTTTTGTTCTTAGCTAGAATATATCTGTATCTTCCTCGGTATGAATATTTTCTCTCCGTTCATCTGTCAATGTCTTTACGGATGTTTCTTTAGCTGTTGTACTCAGTATTTTTGTGTCGTGTTCCCCCAAGAAAGACTATGTCTCTTTTTTTTTCATTCCTGATTTCAATTGAGCTTATTATTTTTCTTTTTCATCTTCTTTTACTGTAGTGTATGTTCTAATTATTTATCATGAAGATTGTTAATTTAATTGAAAATTTTTTGTAAATGTGAATATATTATATGAGCTTTGACGATGAAATTTATTTTCGTGTGCTACATTAGAATATATATGCTGATTTGCAGTCTTAAAATGTAATCTATCTTTCCTAAAAAAATATCAACTTCTCCTGTCCTTGTTGCTTCATTTTCACC
This sequence comes from Macrobrachium rosenbergii, assembly GCF_040412425.1. Taxonomy (NCBI): domain Eukaryota; kingdom Metazoa; phylum Arthropoda; class Malacostraca; order Decapoda; family Palaemonidae; genus Macrobrachium; species Macrobrachium rosenbergii. The sequence goes on from NC_089741.1 coordinate 71,061,713, forward strand.
ATTTTTTCTTTCACACATTCCACCTTTTCATTATGGTTCTTGCCTCTCATATACTTGCCAGAATCTAGAGAGTCGGCAAATATTTCTTGCAATAGTACTGATTATAAATTATGTTGCGTGAAAATATATTAAACACAAAATACAACATCATTATTCTTCTGATGCCTCTAACTTATCTTTCAGTGGAAAATAAACACTAATTTAAAAGTCCACTAGCATGAAAGCTATATTGGAACAGACATCTGGCAGAGTTTAAGAGACTAAATTCAAAAGTGGTTTTATTTTTTTCACTTTACAACTAAAGAAAACCGTACATATTTAGTAGAGAAGGAATATAGGAAATTTTCTTATAAGTACACATTCCTTAGACGTCTCTCGGCCTGAAAAATAAGACGATAGTTTATAGAAGTAGATATTCGTAAATTCTGTTGCTGAGAAATGCTGTTGTATAGAATCCACGTCGTCAGTAATATATCATTTCGTATTTGTGATTACTGGCTTTTTTATCAGTTAATTAAATAAAGATTTTTGCTTATATTCGCTTCTAACATAACGAGAGCTAGAAGAGTAATCTTACCAGATAAGATAATAACGGTAGTTAGTTCCTCTCTCTCTCTCTCTCTCTCTCTCTCTCTCTCTCTCTCTCTCTCAAAACTAATAAAAAAAATAGCTCATTTCTACCGACTGATTCAAAATTATGAAACACAATTTTATGAAAGACATTTTGAATTCATTGGGATTACCTAACCCATCTACACCTATAGTTCAAAACTTGTTATTATACTTTAATCCTTTTCAAATTGAAAATCTTGGATGTGCATAATCGTGCTTATTTACACCTTCCCACTTCCTCTCCATAATGGCCTTTCGTCTCTAATCCATACTAAATCTCTGCCCTTTCTACCATGGACATTATTCCCTTCCACTTTCGCTACGAGTCAAAAATTTCCAGCTCATTCTCTGCAAGCTTATCCGCATCAGTTTATTTCCTATCCTTTGTACAAAATCCCCACCCGTTCAAAAAGTGTAGGCCACTTTCTTTCTTTTTTCTTTTTTTACGTAAGTACAGATTAAGAGGTGCAAGTACCAAGACTAGGGGTCATTTAGAATTTTCAATCAGCGTTAACTTGCGATAAGTTTATTGTTTTCTTTAACGATATCCTGCAGGAGTAAACAAGCAATGGAGGTAAGGTCCGTCGTCATTACGGGGCATCTGGAGACAGCATTTCGTTGGTATAAGCACCGGCAAATGCCATTGAATTTTCTTATTAAGACATAGAAAAAATCCATAAACTATAACATTGAAACTTCAGCTAGACAATTGTGTGAAGATTAAACCAACGCACAGAATGAGAATGAGAAATAGTAAAAAATCTTCACGTATAAGTAAATGTCTAGCAAGAAACAAGTTGCTCTATAAACCTCACAAGCATTTTCCACGTGTAAATAAAGAGAGCCAGTTAAAGATGGAAGTATTCGTTAAAATACGAATGCATAGTAAATCTAAGAAACCCAAATTATTTGTTCGTCTGATCATGCTGAATTTCCAAATGCCTCTTATCCAGATATTGAGAAAAATCCAAAGTTATTCATCAACATGCCGTAATTACGTTTGAGCGAGTACATTTCATAAAAAAGCGCACATAATACTAAATGTAGGTATATCCACCACACACAGAACGAGCATTCAAACAAAATCCGGTCTCCGTAAAATCATATAAAAAAGTATTATATTTTATATATTTATTTTTTATTTTTATATATATATATATTATATATTTTTTTATTATTTATTTATATAAATATATATATATATATATATATATTATATATTTTAATATATATATTATTTTATTTATTTATATATATATTTATATAATCATTTTATTTTATATTTTATATATATATTTTCTATATATATATTATGTATATATATATATATTTTATTTATCTATATTTATTTATTTGTATTATTAATATATATATTTTTATTTATTTATTCTATTTATTTATTTATATCTATATATTATTTATTTATTTTTAATTATCTATTTATTTATATTTTATTTTTTTATTAATTTATATAGATATATTTATTTATTTATCTATATATATATATATTTTATTTATTTATTTTTATTTTTTATTATATATTTATTTTTACTTTATATATTTATATATATTTATATACATGTATATATATTTTTTTTTCTTTATTTATTTATTTATTTATAATATATTTATTTATTTTTCTTTGTTTATTTATTTTTATTTATTTATATATTTATTTTTATTTTATTTCTCTATATAGTCACTTATTTATTTATTTTTATTTATTTATTTTATTTATTTCATATTTAATTTATTTATATATTTTTTTTTTTTCTTTCAAAGTGTACCAAGTACAGGGTTATTACACAACTAGTCACAAAATCCAAAAATTTACCTCATTCAGCCAGATACCTGATCTCTCATAACAATACAATTACGACTGGCCACTCTAAAGGCAACAGTTATCCCTTAAACTTACTTATTACTTGAAAAATCAAACTAAGTTTATCAAGATATGTGTGAGGTGTTAACAGTTAAACCAGTAATATACTAGAGAAAAATGGCATCACTCCATCAAGCAATTATAATTGTTTCTCTAGTTTTAATTCACTCCGGCAAAACTAAAGGGAACAAAACATGTTTATCACTTAGCCTTATGCAAACATAATTAATGCTATTCATTGGTGGTCAATAAACGAAAGACTGTTTAAAAATTTTAAATAAAAAAAATTATTTTCAACTTCAAAATTTATAATTAGAATTCACAATCTGAAAAATTTATCATTACTTGAAAACAACACAAGATTTTATTCATTGCTAAATTCACAATTTTATTTATAATCTGAGTAATAAAAATTTATTCTATTTTAAATTTATTACTATGTAAAACAAAGATTTCGAACACCTGAACGGTGTTTATTTTTTAACGTTAAAATGCATTTTAATTTATCAAGAAAAGTCTTTGATATTTACATATTTATATTTACTATATAATTGTGGGATTTTATTACTCATTTTATTCATTCTAATTCACAAAACTTTAATTTATCCCAAAAAATTCCATTAACCAACCAAAATTTAAACTATCAAGAATAACTCAAGATTTGAAAAGGAAATCTTAATAAATGAAAATCAAATCAAGTATGGAAGATTATAGTATCAAAATATGTAAAATGCTAAGTAAATAAATGTTAAATTACCAACACAAAAATTGGGCAAAACTAAGAAATTGCAAACATAAGAACACAAAAAAATGCATAGAAGGTTTATCAACAATAACTTCACTAAGGAAAAATCTCCCTAACACACCTTATAATACCATGGTAATAAGAAGTAAAAATCCACTTTACCTTACACAAACTTGTGATAACCTATGCAAAATTCACAAAACACACATTTTATGAGGCGCCTTTACACTTCTAATACACTTTTCTTATGATCAGATCTCAAAAGGGGAATGTTATTACTAGTGACAACAAATATATATAATGTTAAAACTTGCTCTCTTTTGAAGAGAGAGAGAGAGAGAGAGAGAGAGAGAGAGAGAGAGAGAGAGAGAGAGAGAGAGAGAGCCCAGCCAACTCCAACAGGGTCTCTGTGAAGAATGACAATGTTCTGAGATTCAATTTGTAAAGAAACCTTTCTTGATACTAAGGCATTTTGGGAACAGGCCCCGGGGATTTATTTTTCCCTGGAGAAGGGGAAATAGAAGGAATTTTCCCTGGCTAAAGGGGAAGCAACAAGGAATTTTTCCCTTTATTTATTTATTTTCATCTAGACCTTTTAGCACATATCTCTTTAATGACAGATTTCCTTTACTCAATTACTTGTACAAACAACAGGCTACCAGTGTTAACAAACCTATTTTCCCATATCTCTTTCATGACAGTTTAATTTGATATAGAAACGGCTCTCATTTAAGAGGTTACCCTTTACTGGACATTTTGCAAACACCATTTAACAGCAAAAATATATTTTAAAATTCTACTTCACGATGAGATCTGATATTTCAACAGTCATTATTATCACACACAACAATTTAGGACAAATATAAAACCAACATATATTAAATTTACATAAAGACATAGATATTACAAGGCTATAACAATAGAGTATAATATATTATTGTATATATATATATATATATTATTATATATATATATATATTGGTATATATTTATTTATTTATTTATATAATTATTGTGATGTTTAGTAGAATATATCAACTCGACTACAGAAATTCAGATGAACATAAAATAAGGGCAAGATTTTATCACAAATAAATTCTCCTACCCCAATCCACAGTGGCAGTCGGTTACTCTGCAATCACCGAGTCAGGTTCCCGGCAGCTAAACCTGTGATATATATATATATCCTATTACCTAACCTGCTAAACCATATGATATATATATATATATATATATATTGTATATATATATATAATTCATATATATGATGATATGTTCCAGTTGAGCAGTTGGTATATGCTATGTTCCCCATAGGATTCGTCTGATTTGCATTCATCCTTGACGCCCGGGTATATATATATTCCTATATATATAGATTATATACGGGATATTATATATATGATATTTTGTATTGTTGCATTGTCATTTATTTATTATGATATATTTATGCTGCCTGTATCTTTATATATATATATATATATGTTTTAGTAACATATTATTTTTATAATAATTTTCATTACATTATTATTATTATATTGTGTCGAGCAGTGTATGGCCTATATATATTTTTTGTTATATATATTATTATATATATATATATATATATATATGTATTTATATGCTTTTTATTCATTATTTTGATTGAGATTCGTATATATATATATATACCTAAGACTTGCTTATTAATTTTGATATATATATATATATATATATATATATATAACCTGATCATATATATATATATATATTATGTATAATAAATTAGCTATAGGTAATATATATTATATATATATATATTATATATTTGTCTGCCTATATATATATATATATATGTATATATTTGCATGATATATATATATATATATATATATATATACGGTTGTGTGTTGTAATGGTAATAGCCAAATGCCCTCTTAACAGTAGATTATATATAAATTATATATATATATATATATTATATATATATATATATATATATATATATATAAATTATATATATATATATAAATTTTATATATATATATATATTGTGAGGTTTAGTACTTTCTGATGGGACAATCGTTTGCCGATTGTTCCCTTGGTGGGTTGTTGCCTCCTTACTTTTTTATTTTCTTTGAAGGGAAGTTGACGTCTGTCGCGTTCTCTCTGACAGTGGCAGTCGGGTTTAGCATAGCAGCGAGTCAGGTTTTCGGCAGCTTAAGCAACATGGAGTCTTTGTTGGAACAGCAGGTATTCCTTACCTGTTGGCCTCATCAGCTGAAGGATGGTGGGATAGCTAAATCATAGCCTTCCGTGGATCTTCCTGCATAACAGCAGACGTGCTGTTTCGACGTTTATCCTGTAATTCATCTGTGATGATGACTGTGTTCCAGTTGAGCAGTTGGTGGCTGCTTTGGTGTCTTCACAGGAGTTCGTCTGATTGCATTCATCCTTCTTGACAGCTGGGTCTGTCGTGTTATCTCCACGGAGATTGAGATTGTTTATCGGTGTTACCCGAGTGATTTCATGTTTTGGCTTGATTGATTATGCCTGCCCGTTTGTTTTATTGGCAATGTATCTATTTACGCTGTCTGTATTGTTCTAGTAAGTGATGTTATTTTTGGTATAATTATTCATTTCATTATTATTAATGGTGTCGAGCAGTGTATGGCTCTGGAAATGATTTTCATTTCATTATTATTATTAATGGTGTCGAACAGTGTATGGCTCTGGTAAATAATTTTCATTACATTATTATTATTAATGGTGTCGAGCAGTGTATGGCTCGGGTAATGATTTTCATTACATTATTATTATTAATGGTGTCGAGCAGTGTATGGCTCGGGCAATGTTTTTTATTGCATTATTATTATTAATGGTGAAGAGCAGTGTATGGCTCAAGTAACTGTATTTTGGGATGCTTTTTCATCATTATTTTGATTGAGATTGTTTAGTCATTTGTGTGGTCCCTAAGACTTGTTTATTAATTTTGACTGCTGCTGTTAATATTTATTTAATTATGTATGCTAAACCTGGACTCACTTGTATATATGTATATATCTTAGTATAATAAATTAGTTTAAGGTAATTTTTTTTGTTTCGTTCAGCTCCTTCCTCCTTTGTCTGCCTCAATTTCTGCCAGTCATTCCAGTTCCGATATTTTTGTATTTAAAGAACCTGCTGGAACCGACTGCGGTTCATAATATATATATATATATATATATATATATATATATATATATATATATATATATATATATATATATATATGTGTGTGTGTGTGTGTGTGTGTGTGTGTAATTGTAATAGCCATAATGCCCTCTTAATAGTAGACTATATATATATATATATATATATATATATATATATATATATATATATATATATATATATATATATATATATATATATATAATATATATACATATATAAAGATAAAATCTAATGAAGGAAATGGAAACACTGGAGTGCTGTGAGACGTTTCGACGCTAGGTCCTTTACTTAGCAGACTGAAGAAATATAAAAGTATGTTTAAAAAGAAAGCTCATATAAATGACAGATGGGGATTATAAAGGAAACATATGTACCTGGAATCCAACACAATTGAAGAATTAGTAGAACTGCCAAAACAGGATTAAATATTTAAGAGGTTTTTACAAAGGGTTAGGATCAACCGTTCAAAAGCAGGGACAGGACAATTAAAAGATTATACAGGTTCGTGACTGACCACCTAAAAATTTTTTTTTTTAGTACAACAAAATAATTCTCTTTTTTTGTAAACAATAATAACTTTTTGCAAGATGAACATTTTACAAATAAAAAATTATATTAAACATATGGATATATAGAAAATATATATCAAGTAACTAACTTGTAATTAAGTCAGTGATTTTATCTTGTAGGTCATCCTTGAACATTTTTTTAATACAGGGGTCTAAATAATACATGCCAGGGCTAAGATTAAAATTACAACTGGAAGTAAGCTGGATAATAGTGGACTCCAATAGATTTCTTGATAGGAAATCTTTCGATCTGGCAATCACTGAACTTTCAGTCCAATTTATCCTGTGAGAGTTTTCACTTAAATGAATAAATATAGCATTGGATGCTTGTCCAGTTTTGACTGAATACTTATGTTGCTTAATACGTACATCTAAATCTTTGCTAGATTGGCCAATATAAAAAGAGGGGCAGTCCGAACATGGAATTTTATATATTATGTTGTTGCTTTCTTTAGGGCTATTTTTTATTAACATTCTTTTGAGTGTGTTATTATAAGAAAAAAACGAGGTTTACATTAAAAGGTTTTAACAGTGATTTTATGTTTTCAAAACCACTAAAATAACGCAAGCTAAGAATGTTCTTGGGGGTTTCTTTCTTCATGTTACTTTCACTATAAAACTTTTTGTGGGCTTTGTTATAACAAATATCTAGTATATGTGAAGGATAACATAAATCTGTCCCTGTTTTTCTTGTGTATTCAATTTCTTTATCCAAATACTGGGTACTGACAATGTGCAAGGCTCGTAAAAACGTAGAGGAAAAAATTGATGTATTGATGTTAAGGTGATGGCCTGAATAAAAATGGACATAAGTTAAGTTGTTTGTTGGTTTCCTACAAATACAGAATTTACATTGAAATGGTTCTCTATGTATTAAAACATCTAAGAAAGGGAGGCACTTGTCTTTTTCTAATTCTAAGGTAAACTTAATGGATGATACCTGGTTATTCAAATTACAGAGTAAATCATTTACATCAATACCAGCAGGCAAAACAGCTAAAATATCGTCAACATACCTATACCACTTTAAAGGAGTATAAATGATATTAGGTATATATCGTTTTTCAAAGAATTCCATGTACACTAGCAAAGAAAAGTGAGGATACAGTTTTTTTAAATCTTCGGACATATATTGCTAAATAATGAGACATCTGGCAACTTTAGAAAGGGGAGGAGCTTCAGTCTTATTGTGTGTTTTTTGCTTGACCTATAACTTTCAATCATATTCTACGGTTCTGAAATCATTGATACTTAAATGCAGTAGTAAGCTTTACAGTATTCGTTGAATCCCTCCTCACTGACGTTCCTGTGAGGGAGACCATTGATCTTATTTTAACCAAATTGTTCCCCACTCGTGATTTTATATATTGTAATTTTAATTATGAATCTTTTAAAACACTCCTAGAGTTAGCCGTGCTGGACACGGCATTTGTTTTCAATAACCAACTTTTTAAACAGATCGATGGGATGTCGATGGGGCCCTCTCGACCCCACCTTTGCCAATATTTTCATGCGCTCCCCTGGAGAAGCATAATGGAGGAGTGCCCTTGTCTTTCTCTCTCCTATTTTACGCCAGGTACATAGACGCACATTCGTTCTACTGAAAATGAGTATGATGCTGATAGATTTTTAAACCTAGCCAATAACTTTCACAATAATATTAACTTTACTGTTGAAAAGGAACAAGACGGTAAGTTGGCTTTCCTTGATGTTTTAGTTACTAAAGATAATGATAATTTTAATACGACTATTTTCAGGAAAAGTACATTCACCGGACTCGGCTCTAATTTTTATAGTTCTTGTTTTATTAATTTTAAAATTAACTCTGTTCATACCTTAGTACATCGGGTTCTATCTCTAACTTCTAACTGGCTATCTTTTCATTCTGAAATTCTCTTCCTTAAGCAGTACTTTCATAACAACTGTTTCCCTGCCCGTCTAGTATTTAAGGTTATTAGAAAAGTTCTTGATAAAAAACTAGCACCCTTAATGCTTAAATGTAATGTACCTAAACTTACTATATATGCAAGCTTCTGTTTTTTACCTAACAATCAAAATTTGCTAAGGAGTTTTCTAAAATTATTCAAAAACATATTGGTGCTCTTGACATTAAATTAATACCAAAAAATCCTAAAACCATTTGTTCTTTGTTTCCCTTCAAGGATCGGCTCTGTCCCTTGATGACGTCGGCCGTCGTATATGAGTATAAGTGCCCCGGATGTAGTTCCGGGAATTACGTTGGTTCGACTCGGCGTCTCCTCAAGGTCAGGGCCGATTCTCACATGGGCGTGAGTTATCGTACGGGTTGCAG
>NC_089741.1:71081023-71088523 GCF_040412425.1 Macrobrachium rosenbergii
GTCCTTATTTGTTTTCTATGCACCCAGTCGTTAAAAACCAGTTCTCTCTCTCTCTCTCTCTCTCTCTCTCTCTCTCTCTCTCTCTCTCTCTCTTCGGAATAATAATATTTTTTTCCCAGATGCATTCATCTACGACAAATATTAGGGACAGAGAAAGATAGCCAATAATACAAGTTCTGAAATCTTTTCTTAAGATTAAGATGTTAACAAGAGTAAGTGACATAAAGAACGTATAACGTAATGAATATTAAAGACCAAGTTTTGGGCTTTTTATAATTGATCTTACTTTTTACTTCCTTATTGTTCAGGACTGGAAGATTTTTTCATATTTTAGGGTGCTGTGCAGATAAGTTTATGTTTTTTTCTTTTTTATGTTGGGGGGGGGGGGGCGGATAAGTGATACTTAAAGAATATAGTGCTCTTTCTTGTTGATTATTCGAGACACACTTGTTTTGAAAAGTGTATTAATGTTCGATCCTGACAAGATTTTACATACCACTTGAATATTTATTGGTTTAGTCTTTAATTTTGGCTCATATCTTTCACTAAGTTTAGGTATCTAATTTAATTTTGCACAAAAATCATCTTAGTCCCTCTTTTGGCTACCAAAAATTTGATATATTCTTTAATTCTTTGGACCGATGTAGCATAGGTTGATACAGAACAAATGTGCCTACGTAAAACATAGCCATTGTTATAATTTTAAAGCTGGGGTCTTGTTAGATTAATGGGGTATGCTAGGATGATACGCAGCTTACCTTAATTACCACAAAAATCTGGACTCTGGCCTTGATATAAACAACAAAATACGGCTGAAGGCCTACTTCAAGAGGGGAGTGATTAGATAAAGTCTGGGGTTTAACTTAATTCATTATTTTTACAAAAGAAACACATCAGAAGAATGGAAGTATAATTCTGGTATCATAATTTGAAGAGCAAATGACGGGGAATTTCTGTAGGGAACACAATGGGTTGCCCGCTTCAAAGGGCGTTGAAAACGAGGTATGCACACAAGATGATACTCAGATCCACAGCTGAATACTCCTAATCTGCAATCGAAACACTTATCGTTACTCAATCAAAACTAGCACCGTAATGAAGGAATCAAGGAATTGCATAGAAGATGCCTAGACTGAACTCGATTCCAGTGACTCAAATATCATAAAATTACGTTGATCTTCTCGTCAATGCTTTGGAAATTGAACAGCACAAAATATAGAAAAAGCAATACAGGTCTCACTGCAGGTGTATCACACTATGAAAAGAAAGGAAAATTCGTTGAAGACGAATAGGGAACATGGCTGACGAAAAACCTTAAATCCTGGTACTTTACCTCTCTTAGGAGCTGAAGTTCTCTTCTTATGAGGACCAGAGAGAGGGAGGGCAAGTGAATTAGTTCACAACAAAAGTTACTTTTCATACTGCCAACCACGTGTTGGAAACAGGTCGTTTAATGGAGCAAGGGACGGACCTCCGTCTGCTGGGGCTGCCAATACAATTCTAAGATCGAGTGTCTCTCTCCAAGGCCCTTTATAGCTTCGGGAATAACGTTTTCTCTTCCTAGATGGCGTTGTGATCACTCTTCCCACATGGAAATGCGGGCATCGTGGCTGCAATTTCAAGATGGCGGAACGCATGTGTTCAGCCCACCAGCTGACCTGCCTTGGGCGATGATTAGCTCTGATCGGATCCGCACCTAGAATGAAGGCATTTCCGACAGCACTTTGGACAAGAAAGAGATTAAAGTGGTTTTCCCCGAAAGGCAGTGGTGAGAAAGGATTTAGAGGCGAATTTGCCTACAGTGAATCATACTCATTTTAATTAATTAATTACTTAGTCCTTATTTCATTGGGTTTATTGCATGTAAGATGGCGTATGAGAGGATACTCTTGATACCAACAATAAAGATGACAGCTGGAAAGAACTTGGATGATCTGTATATTTATGCCTAATCGGGAATGATTTGATGTGACGCTGACATAAAATCATATCAAACCGGAAATGGAACTGCATTCATTAGTGAAAGGTAACAACAGCCTGTACTTTGAACAAAGCTAATCAAAGGGAATGCGAGAATTTCATTTCTACGAATATTCAGTTATTTTGTCTATACTAATGATGCTGTTTCAACAACAACCAGATGAAAAAGTAAATGTAGTCTAATTGCTAGTTGGCGTTGAATTGGATTCTCGAATTTCTCAAATTTGAGAATCATTAAAATAATCATTCACTTGTTGAATATTTTCGTACAATAACGCTTTCTTTTAGATTTGCTGTATACCGCGTTAATCGCCTTTCGCATTTGTTTTCAGTGGGCATGTATGATATCTAAACTTTTGAAGCATCGCAAAGCTCAAACATAAAGCCGAAAAACAAAACATGCAAACGGCAATCTATCTCATAATCAACGTTAATAATAATAATAATAATAATAATAATAATAATAATAATAATAATAATAATAATAATAATAATCAACGGAAGTAAGAGTTTGAACTTACAATTTCAAAGAGAGAGGCTTTAACAAAGTAACAGTAAAGTCACTAACTCATAAATAATCCTACCATGGAAAGAGTATTATAACTCATAAAACTTAACTGATACCGGTTTGTTTGAAGTAACTCTAACCATACTATAAAACAAAACTTGGTATCACTGAGGTACAAATAAAAAAAATAAAAATTGATCGGTGGCCGTTGCATAATATTCCGATGAAGGAAATCGTAGTCGGGTGAGTAACTGCAGTTCAGAACAGGCCTCAGTATTTTCAGAAATATTTAAAGCATAAATCCATTCCAATTTAAGCAAAAGAAATGTTTTGAAATGCTGAAAATCCATTCAGTATACAAATATACTAAAACTTGATGACTTTCTGCTGAAGGCAAAATTGTTTATGTTCAAAACTGGCTTCAGTTTTGAATATTAACAATTTTGCTAAGATTATTTGGAATATTATGCTCTAAGAGTTTGATCCACTAATACCGGGAAAATCAGCCTCGCAATAAACATAGATGATTTTACTACACTCCTGCTAGAGAATCACCCTTCGCTGTGGATATTATCGTACGTAAATATCTACACAACTATCCCAATAAAGCTAAACGAATTGGGGAAATCAGGATAAATATCCTCATGCGAAATCAGTTTCAGTTTGCATTTTAGTAGGCTTGACGTTTATAAATAATTTTTGTTACTGCCAATTTGGTTTTCTTGGTCTCTTCCTTTATAAAACCTTTCACTCTAATTTTTGTTTTATTTCTAAAGTTTCTAAAAGATATTTTATTTTTATTCTTTGTGTGGCTCAGTTCTTTAAATATTTATTTTCCCTCAACAGAAATCCTTGTAGTCTACTCTTTCATGTATTAAAACATTTATAAATAGAGCATAGATAACGTACAACAATTAAATGCTAAATAAAAGATTTCTTAGAATACTGAAGAGACAAAAGTCAAAACTTCAAAGATTTAGGAGTGTCAAAATTTCAACCTTTTAATATTCAAACTGAAATCCAAGACGCTTCCCAGTGGTTTTACCCAAGCACCAGTGCGCAAATAATTCATCCCTGTCTTGAGGAATATTACAGACTGGGCGAAAATAACAAGTTATTCTGTTCTTAATCCAAGGCTGCCAGGGTCCAGCAGTCTCTGCTCATCACAAATTTAAGCGTTCCTTCTCTCGCGGATTTCTTCTGGAATGAAATGTTCTATCAGTTTCATTAAATTTTGCATGCTTACTTAAGATGAGTATTTTCACGTTTGTAGAGAGTTTAAGGTGCAGAGAGAGAGAGAGAGAGAGAGAGAGAGAGAGAGAGAGAGAGAGAGAGAGAAGAAGAATTCTGATAAAGAAAATTTTACATTTAGCAATAAGCAATTCAAATTAAAGGATAAAGTCCATTCAGTAACCCTGCTCTTCTAGTTGTTGTGTCTTGACGTCTTTTTCACAAGAGCTTCCTGGTAAATAGCTACTTAGGTGGTAGTGCGTGTTTTTATATAGAGGATGGATTTCCGGAATAAAAAACTAAGTTTATAGGTTTACCTTATGAAAAAGCAGTTGATATACTTATGAATAAATCGGTTTTTATATAATTTTAGGAAAAAAATAATAAATAAGAGATAATTACTAAATTTTACTGAAAGAAAATTCGCCCCATTCAACCTGTTTTATCATTAAATTCTTTGTTGCAACAACTGTCTTGGCCTTTCCTCTCGCCCATATACTGCGTATATTTCTCAGTTTCTCTCTTACACAGCAGTCCTACTGCTCAAAGGTGGGGAAGACGAGTTTGCATGACAGGGGCTCATGACATCAGAACACGAAACACTGAAGCAAGAAAAGTATGAGAACATGTTCAGAAGTGTTGTGGGCGGGAAGGAGGCAACTTCCAGCATCTGTGGAAATGAGGCTGGATTATGGGAAGGGATTTTTAAGCTAACTCTCTTTATGGAAACGAAGTACAGATGTTGAATACGAATGAGGAAAGAAGCTGAAACTCTAGAATTATTAAAGGGGAAGAAATGTTGAGATACGAAGGGATGGGAAAACTGCTAACAAAGGAGAAAGGATGAATATGATATGGTTCTGTGTAGCTAAAAGAATGGATGATGATAGGTTTGTGAAAAGAATATTGACCTCGGAAGTACTAGGAGGGAAAAAGAATGAGGAACCCAGAAGGTTAGGTACTGAACAGATGGAGTGGAAGAAGTTTAGGGAAGGATGCGGCTGATCATCCGAGAAGCCATAATATCATGAGAGTAACACAGATGCAAATGTTTCAGTGAGTGTAGGTAAAGTGAGGTACATGCTGAATGAAATGGGACAGGTAAATGGAATATTAATAGAATGTGGAAAACCTATTAAGTATGATGGTAGGGAAACAAAAAGTTAGAAAGGTATGGAACGAGGAATGATTGGGAACAATTTGAAATACTAAATAAATGGAAACGAAAGAGCACACAAGAATTTTGAGTGGAGAGGGAAATTTAAAGGGGATATCCGTAACAGGATAAATATTGTGAAAACCTAATGAGTTTAGTGAAACCGAACAGATTATGGGAAGAGGGGACACACAAAAAATAACAAACTTTTGAAAAGAGAATGAAGGATGAAAGAGAAAGAAAGGGAGATAAAAAAGAAACTGTTAAAAAAAATCATAGTAAATGAGCAGGGAAGGGAAAACAAAAGAGGGAAAGAGAATTTAAATGATATTATACAGAAATTTGGTTGTTTTTATTCGATGACAATATAAAGCACGATCTTTTGAGCAAGAGCTAAAATGAAGGAAATTTTCATTCATTTTTCAGACTCCTAATAAATTTTTAGAAAGAGAGGAAACATATGTTTACTGCAAATATGTATGTATACAATCGCAACATTACCTTAATCACAACATTATTAATGAAAGAATGACAAGGCACTGTGAACCAGGAATTGAGCAATAGATACAACAATTACCCGGTATTTATACTAGCAAGCCAAAGGTAGCCATGCCTAAACCATTGTTAAATAAGTAATTTTTTGCTATTAAACAATAGCAATTTTTTTAGCCACCTAAATATTTATTTCAAGTTTTTCCAGTGTTTCTCAAATTTACCTATAAACCTTCATTCAAGTGAATAAAATGTTTACACTAATTTGGACATAATTTCGTCAGTAATGTCGTCATATTCCCACAGAAAAATATAGAAATAACTGGTGTATTTGATGGCTGCACAGATCGCGAAATAAACATTAAAAGATAAAATTGTAAATAATGAATCTTTCCTTGAGACCTCGTTTCTAGAGCAGACGGACACCTTATTCACCTTAAACTTTTGAATCCGAAGCGACAATTGATGCACTCTCTCAAAATAATCCCTTTACCTCGAATACTGGTTTTGTCCTTTACATAATTATTAGAATCGAAAAGTCACTTTCCAAGTCCAAAACGGATAACATTCCAACCAACCTGTTTGCACGAGCACAAAAGGCTGGTGTTGGGTAATAGTAAAGCAACGAAAATGCTTGCAGCTGGCGCGAAATTCAGAAAATACATGTCATGTTAGCGCACCGGAAACATGAAACCAGGGGTAAGAGATCTTGTATTTGTTATTAAAGATTCGCTAAAAATACACTTTCTAAAGATATAAAACTTAGCAGAGAGAGAGAGAGAGAGAGAGAGAGAGAGAGAGAGAGAGAGAGAGAGAGAGAGAGAGAGAATCCTTTTAACTGCAGCTATAAACGAGACTTTCATTTATATTCCAGCTGAGCTGATAATTTCATTCTGTGATCTCCGGATTTCTGTAAAATAGAGTATAAAAACTGTTGCAGTACGCTAGCAATTCACAAGTGCATTACTGTAATATAAAATATTATTACTAACTATGCCATAAAATGCCTAGTGTGATGCACCGGATATATAAAGATTATTTATCACATATTTGAAGGTATTTACAGTTCGGAATGTAAGATGAAACTGTTTTACATATGTTTAAAAAAAATCACGGAAGTTTTCTCTTTTTGTGTTTCTGTTTGCTTGTGTGTGTGTGTGTGTGTGTGTGTGTGTGTGTGTGTGTGTGTGTGTTTACACGCTAATGAAATGTGCTGTTTATGAAAATGAGGAAACGGCGCCTTTGGTGATGAATCTGTAATTCTGTGCTCTTACCCATTAAACAAGGTATGTCTTCCAAAATTGATTGGAACGTTTTCATTATTTTAAATCTAATTCAAATAGCTCACCAAAATTAAGAACATAAGTATATTTTAATTTTCGTTTTGCCCTGTCAAATATTATTCTCAAATTCTATCGCATGATTTATATCGTTTTTCTGATTTTAATTTCCGCGGATACGTCAGGCTTCACTACTTCACAGTTGCTGTGGGGTAATTTTGTAAACATTAAACGATTCAGAGTGAAGATATATTTTTTCCCAAGTAGGGAGAAAGACAGTGTGTGTGGGAGAGCAAGAGTGAGGAAGGGAGAGGAAGGATAAGGAAGAGAGAAAGGTAGAATTTTAATATACCTTACAAATGACGGGCTTTAAGTAATCTACTTTCGTTGTGAATGACATATAAACCTTTACGGTGAGTCGTTAAAGCTTGGGAAAGTAAATGAGGGCATCTATGAATGCTGTCGGCAGGTCAGCAGGCAACAGATAAAAAAAAAGTTAATCAGGAGATAAATGGACGCTCACGTTTAAAAGAGGAAATTAAGAATATAGCCAGAAGAGAAGGGGAAATTTGTGGGAGAGAGAAAGGAGATTAAGGAGATTAAGTCTTTAAGTCTGTCATTAAGAGAGGCGAGTAGTTCTTCCCAAGTCCCTCACAATGGAAGAAACACTCTCCCTCCACCAAAAGAAGAAGAAGAAAAAGGGATAACTTTGACCTAGTGAATCCAGAGCGTTTCATCATTAAACTTCTGGGGTGTAAAACGTCAAGGAATAAATGAACTTTGGATAGTTGTTATAAGATTTACCTGCTGCTACAAGAAACTCATTCGAGAAACTGAGATACTGAAATATCAAC
>NC_089741.1:71091023-71141023 GCF_040412425.1 Macrobrachium rosenbergii
TTCCGTTACTATTACTGCTTAAAGATACTGATACTATTACTACTGCTACTTCTGCTTCTACAACCCTACTCTTATTATTATTGTATGCAAATTAAATGTACGTGCTGATGTCCATCAGCTGCCAAAGAAAGCTTCTACCAAGTTAAATGTGTTTACATGAAAATATCTGAAAAGCAGAATAAAAAAGAGCAAAAAAAATAAGAAACAAAAAAGAGCGGCCTTGAGGAAATGTCTATCTTAATAGTACCACCTTATTAAAATCTGTAGATGCGAATGTAGATTTCCTTAACCGTATTTGGTTTGTGCAAATCTGGCATTAGAATTATGCACAGAAACTGAAATATGAGACTTTGAAGAGGAAGGATGATAACGATTAGGAGATATTGAGAAAACTTCGTCTAATGCAGACCTTGGAGTGGAAAGGATGTTGAAAAGATGAAAGTAAAAATCCCGTTTTTTTTATGTTTTTATTCTGGGGTAGAAAAATAGATATTAATTTAGACATAATGAATATGATGAATAGTATAAATTTTTCTTTGGGAAAGATTATGAGTAAAGTTGCAAGTACGATGGCATCCTTGTTTGAAATACTGATGTGAACATATTTGTAAAACACACAAAAACATGTGTCTAACTTCATAATGTGGAGAATAAACCGGTTTCTGTAAATAAATTAGATTTACTTTCTTGCATTCAAGCGCTAATATAAGAGTCCCTTTTATTATTGATTTTCTTTCTGTAAACTTAGCCCGTCGGCAAGGGGTAAAACATGTAAATGAGCGTTGTAACTTTGATAAAATAAAACCTATGCATATTGATATCCTTAGGGCAGAAGACTCTCAAGTCAATAATAACTTTGACGTAAAACTAATACTGAAAATGCTATTTATAAAAAAAAAAATTACAAAAATGCGCGCTAGTCATTCGATCACCATAATATCGGTCATTTCCACATGAAATACCAAAGGAAATATTTGGTGTTTGGTTTCATTGTAAAAGCTACATTCCCTTGGCGAAAGTTCGTAAGATGATGGTCAGATACCCAATCAGAATCTAATCTATTTTAAATTTGTGAAAGTATCCATTCGACAAAATGTTTTCTTTTACATCAGAAAAGTTTCAGGTAAAAAAAATCCAAATTTCTAACCATGTCATATTTCAAACTATAAAACGATTAAAAAATATAAGAATATTTTAAAACAGAAAAGCAGGATTTCAGACGAGTTACATGTATTAGATTCAAGAGTTAATGTGGATTTGAAACATATCGGGTGTTTCGAAATTAGAGCTCCCCCCCTCCACAGAACAAATGGAAAGTTATGAAGTTCTCTGCTATAGCCTATCTCCAAGTACATTATTTTAAGTTCTCTTAAGCTATTTTTCATTTTACATTTCTCGTATTTTCAGACTGAGTGACAGAGTTAGATACACCCACGGCTAACGACTCGGAGGAAATCAGATGGATTGACCGAATCCGGGCTATAACCTTCAGAGAGGCCAGGGATGCTGGCGCATCCTTCATTTCACGTTCCTGGATAGCTAAATACATTAAAAGAGATGAATCCTTTGTTAAAAGAAACTGGAACAAAAATCCATATGACTGTCATTGCAAAAAGAGTGAGAATCTTGGAAGGCCTGAAGTCCTTTCTCAGGAGTCAAAAGACATCATAGCTGAGGCAGTGGGTAGATCAAGAAAGTCTTTACATAAATTGTTGGTTGAACTAGAAACAAAAAGGGGAAAGAAGAGAAGTTATAGTACTGTATATCGTGAGTTGAAAAAATCTGGTATCAAGCCATTTCATGTTATCAGCAAGCCCAACATCACACAGCAACAGAGAGAAGACCGCGCATGGTTTTGTGGTTCATTTCTTAAAGATTGGGATGAAGCTGACTTTCTCCATGTTGCTGCATCGGATGAAGTCTTCATTTACACAGTCAGGAAGCCAAATCATAAAAATGACATAATTTGGGCTGCAAAGTTGGATGATATTAGCGATGATGTGCGCTATCTACAAGTTGTGAAATTTCCGGAATGTTTGGGAATTTTTCTCTGTTTCACAGCCAAATGGTTAATGTGGATCATCAAAGAAAAAGGACAGTCATGGAATGGTGAATACTTCAGAGAAACTGAGCTTTCTGGTGGAGTATTTCCTTTCCCCAAAGATCATGAAAATGTGTTATCTGTTGAAGAAGTCACATTTTTGCATGATAAGGCACCATGTTTCAAGGTTCTTCAGACACAGGAGCAGCTTTGAAACAGTGGTATTGATTTCTTCTTGTCAAGTGAGTTTCTAGGTAGCTCCCCTGACTTTAATGTGTGTGAAAACATTGATAGTATCTTAAAGGATCGTGTTGAAGCGTGCACAGTGAACTATGATGGTTTACCAAGCCTCGCCGACCTGCAAAGAGAGGTGACCGAAGTGCTCACGGAAATGGAGTTTGAGTCTCAGCTTTTTTTGCGATTTGCTGAAATCATACCCCTGAAGAATGCAGGCTGTGGTACAGGCAGATGGAGGCCACACAAAATATTAAATACTCAGAGAGAAACTCAAATAAATACCTGTTCTGACTTACTTTTGTTTTTGTCCATATCAATTTTAGTTTATGCTGTAGAGGGGGTGGGGGGGCTCTCTAATTTCGAAACACCCTGTATATTGGAGAAGATAGATAGATAGACAGACAGTAGCACTCATATCAACGTAATAAAGTTACTGCATAATTTCACACTTAAGAATATACTGCTACTCTAATAATTACAGATGCTATCACGCTATGTCTATGGACATCAGTCTTACAAAAACATATTCATTCAATACAAAGATTTACCATAAACACACACGCATACACTCACAAAATATTCATGGATTTACTGCACCTGTGTGAAATATCCTTCTCTTAAGCCCTTTTCAATTACCAAACGTTTCCCCTTTGGAAATAGGAAATTTCCCCCATGCTCATATATTTCTGCCTAAAACAATATTATCATAGTATTTACATTTACCATTTATTTTGCTGTACAAAATAGAATAGTGTCTTCTTTAGCTCCTGGGGAAATATTAGAAATATCGTTCTGATTCCAATAAATCATGAAAGAGAGAGAGAGAGAGAGAGAGAGAGAGAGAGAGAGAGAGAGAGAGAGAGAGAGAGAGAGAGAGAGAGAGAGAGAGAGAGAGAAATTTCCGTACAGGAATGAGATATGTACTGGCTTACACAGTAGAAAAATATCTAACAACAAGCAGGATGACAAGGCTTTTTAATCATTAAAATTACTCTCACTTACCTTTCCAATCCAAAACAATTGATAACAATCATTATTACCATTTTCCATGCAAAGCAAATGCCATTTTAAGGTTTATCACAAAGATCCTGATGTTATTTCTTTGCTCACAGTTTATTTGAAGAAAATTTTTTTTTTTATTATGTCTCATTGAAGAACAGACATCCTTACTCAAAATTTTAACTCATTTGAAAATAATAGATGAATATGTTGTCTTAATAAGAAAGAGCAACTTTACTTTGTCTATTTTACTTTCATTTAACCCATTATTTTTTTTTACATTTATCTAATGGAAAATATTTAAGAATTTGGTTTATTTGACACAACTGAAGATCAGCATCCTTTGTTTTAGCACTGTATATATCAAAAACTTATTTACTAGATAATTGCCGTTTATGAACGCTGTAATATATATATATATATATATATATATATATATATATATATATATATATATATATATATATATATATATATATATATATATATATATATATATATATATATATATATATATATATATATATATATATATATATATATATATATATATATATATATATATATATACACACACACACACACACACACACACACACACACACATATATATATATATATATATATATATATATATATATATATATATATATATATATATATATATATATATATATATATATATATATATATATATATATATATATTATATATATACACACAATTTTCTGTCAGTGGAAAGCAAGATATACATGAGGTAAAGCTGATAAGCTTAACAAATGTTTAAAAAATCGTCCGTGGTGTGATACATTCGTTCACATTCCTATTATCTTCGATCCAGTGTTAAAATCTAAATTAGCATCATCAAATCTGAGTTATCATAGGGACATGTTAACGCATACTAAATATCTTAGAGTCATAACATCATGAAAGATATACATAATAAAAAAAGTTACAAATTAAACAACGATGGTTGTTTATTTATTTATTGTTTATGATTAAAGCTGCATGAAAGTTTTGTTAGTGAATGGAAAAAGCTTTACATGACATACATGGGGCTAACATAATATAATGAAGCCATTAATGAACATACAATGTGGAGGATTAAAACCATATCTAGGGTAGATAATTTTTCGCAGACGTTGCAAACTTTTCTGATAAATGGAATGCGGTAGATTATGCCTAGGGAATAGGGACTGCTTTGATTAAAAATGATTTTGCATCAATATGTGTTATACCTACATGGTCTTGTTATATCTTTGCGAATGGAATGAAGTCAGGGGAAAAATAAAAATCATATTCAAATAAAGTCTTTGGGCTATTTGAATGGATGATGTTTGCATTATATTATGCTGACTGGGAGAGTTACGCATGCTTGAAAGTGTTTCCTTGAGGAAAAAGTTTATTTTAGAAGGAAACAAAGAGAAATGATTAGGAACTGTGAAGTTGGAGCACCAAATGTTAATATGGCTGGTCGAATAATGAATCGGTTAATTTGTAAAGGTTCTTTAGAGTAAATGTAAAATATGAAAGAAAGTAGGATAAAAGAAATTGTGGGTCACAGAATAGGTGAAGTAGGGAATGTTTCATGAGATGTAACAACAATTTGGAAAAAATCTCAGATCTTTCGGATGCAAGGGAATGTTTTCCCGATTCCGCTGAGTATACAGTCAGTGAGGCATATTCTTCAGCATGAGTTAATTAAAAAGACAGTCACTGAAATTTATTTTATTATGGGTAGAACACGTAGTATAAAACAGTAACAGACCGGAAAAAAAAGTTAAGTACATCTTAGTTTAACCAGACCACTGAGCTGATTAACAGCTCTCCTAGGGCTGGCCCGAAGGATTAGATTTATTTTACGTGGCTAAGAACCAACTGGTTACCTAGCAACGGCACCTACAGCTTATTGTGGAATCCGAACCACATTATGACGAGAAATGAATTTCTATCACCAGAAATAAATTCCTCTGATTCTTCATTGGCCGCTCGGAGAGTCGAACGCTGGGCCAACAGCGTGCTAACCGAGAGCGCTACCCACCACTCCAATGAAGAACTTTAAAGAGACCGGAAGAATTAGAAATGTGGCGATACCTAGAGGATGAGCAATAAGAGTAACCATATTGGAAAGGTGGATCGCCATAATTTGTAAATTGAAAAGAATGTAGAACAAAAAGTCCGTAAAAAGAAAATGCAAATCTAAAATGGTGTGAGGAGGGAGAGGACATTGTAAATGAGCTGGATATATGTAAGGTGAGAGGTCTTGTAGCAGTTCGACCTCAATATGAGGGGAGCAAGAACAGTATGGTTTTAGTTGGGGTGTTTAACTCTCAACCTTTGAGACCCCCCCCCCCGTTTTGTTATTTTAAAAATACATTCACCCTTACACACACAGACTTATTTCTCAGTGTTGAGTACATGAATCACTTGCACTAAATTTAGAAACTCATCATATGTAATTATGTAATTTTGCAAAGTATATATATACACACATATATACATACATACATACACACACACACACACACACACGCACGCACACACACACACACACACACACACACACACATATATATATATATATATATATATATATATATATATATATATATATATATATATATATATATATATATATATATATATATATATATATATATATATATATATATATATATATATATATATATATATATATATATATATACATATATATACATGTGCTTTTATTTTCGTTGTCATGCTTTAGTAATGGTTTTGGGTGTCTGCATGTCCGTATGTTCGTTTACGCGTGTCTGTAATATATCTACATTGATAACTTTCTCTATATAGTCAGTTTAATTGAAAGGTCTAAATTATATTTGCGATAGTAAAAGGTGTGTCTAAAGAATTTTAAATAGTTGTATATATTCGTTTACTTTAAAGTCTTCAGGATATATGAAAGATCTCCTTTTTCTTTTCTTTCATATAAATGTTTGAGAAGGATCTAAACCCAGTGAGCCAATGTCAA
Organism: Macrobrachium rosenbergii; assembly: GCF_040412425.1. Lineage (NCBI taxonomy): Eukaryota > Metazoa > Arthropoda > Malacostraca > Decapoda > Palaemonidae > Macrobrachium > Macrobrachium rosenbergii. The sequence continues at coordinate 71,097,311 of NC_089741.1, forward strand.
CGAAAATAACGGGAAGGACTTTTCGACGTCTGGATAAGAATGATAAAAAGTTTGGCCTTGTGAATATTGCCTGATGGAACTTCTGAAGGTCTTTACCGAGATCCTCTTTTCTCAAACTTCGATTGGCTTTGCTGACACCTGGAAGAGGAAGTGTTGCTCATGACTCAACTTCTTTGATACAGGCACGAGGAATTTACATTTTTTCCTCGCGTTTTTCACGTTATTGAAAGGTATTGAGAACTGATATACATCAGGTTGTTTTACTAAGAAAAAAAAATACATTAGATTTTGCAGATAGCGTAATCTTTCACCTAAGAACAACAATTTTAAATTTTCTTTCTCAAATGACATGACTTGAAGCTTCTGTGATCGATATTTAGATCGGGAATTAATGAATTATTATTTTTCTTTTATTTAAAATTTTAAACAGAAAGTTTTACCTGTCCGTGATTTTCTTCAAGCTTTATTTTCTTTTACATTAATTCGAAAACAACAGTCTAAGTTACATGTAAATAAATATATCAAACTGATATTGCAAATGTTAATTTTTTCCGATGTTGTACAGAAAAATCCTTGAAATTAATATTTCATTTCTTGACGGCATGAGGTTCAATTCGTCTCACAGCATTGGAAACGTTAAAACGACGATGTTGATGTTAAATATGACATGAAGAGGTTGTATTGCTATCTATCTTTATGACTCATGAGCTGCTTTCCCTTACCATTTTCATTTTTTTTTTCTGCAGAGGAGCGTAGAAAAAAGTATGAAAGCTTCAGAAAGAAAATTAGTTTCCTACTCATTATGAATTCAAAAACTAAAGAGATGGAAAATTTGTTTATAAACTTTCCCTCTTTTTCGTTACGTTGATGCAAATATAAAATTTACAGAATACCAAGATATCTGATAAAGTGAAGAAGCAGAGCTAAATATATTTCTGAAGAATCCATGCCATTATGTATAATATCCCCAGAACACAAACCCTATGATTCGTGTCACACGAACACAAAACCAGGGAGAATTTTACCCCGTTTTGGAAATTTTAAATAAAATACTTCCCTTCAATATTTTTTTTATTACCAAACATACAGTGAAAAAATGACTCTTCTCCTTTGAATTGTAACACAATAAACTAAATTTGTACTTTAAATTAATACCTTTCTTGATTAAGAAATTTAAAGAAAAATGACAATTTTGAAACATGACAATGTAAATATTCATAAAAAAAGAAATACTGGAGGGAAGCACTTCTCCTTTTGTGTGCTGGAGTAGAAATCATAGGAGTCTGTCTTTTCTACGTTCCAGCCCTCTACCACCGCTGGGAGCCGTATGGGAGAAACATAAATGAGATTGTTGTTTTCGTTGGTCTTAAAAACTATATATATATATATATATATATATATATATATATATATATATATATATATATATATATATATATATATATATATATATATATATATATATATATATATATATATATATATATATATTTATGTTTTTTTCTGGCAATTTAGTTTTAAATATTCTCGGTGAGACAGGAAAACATAAAAAAAAGAGGAAAACAAAAGGGGAATTTCATATGAGCATAAGGCTCTTCTACTGAAGGGAGATATTACGTAAATACGAGGGCAAGATTAAAGGAGTATATTTACATAAATGACATTAGTACAGGAAAGAGGAATGCAAGTAGATTATTGATCCGGAAGGGGATTCCTACAGGATGAATGAAACTGGGGGATTCCAGACACAGTCCAAGAAGCTTCCAAGAAATAGGGTCCCTCTGAAATGAGAGATATGCACATTATACACCAGTAATGAAAATAGACAAAAGAATAATGTATTCGAAGCTGCACTGAGGGTGCCAAGGGGCTTCGATGAATTAATGATAGCTTATCACTGCCGGCACTCGAGGAGCACGGACATTTGACAAGAGATTCGGTGATTACTGGCTCTCAGATTAAGTAAATGTTACGAGACAAAAGCGTGACTGAATGGAGGTGTGCCAGGGCACTTTACCGTAAGGCAGATTTGGTTCCAGCGCAGAAAGTGGTCCGTGGATGACTTGCGATTTCCGAGGGCGAGTTCTTCCACGTGTTAGGATGCAAGGGCTTCAGTAAAAGGGCAAGGAGATGGGGACTTCTCGAAACTCCAAGCAAATGGAGTCGGTCATCGGTCCGGCTAGCATCCAAGGGAACACGTGGGTGGTGGCCGGAGTTCACAGAGGGAAAGCATACTTTGAAAGGCCACATGGTTAGTAGTTAAGAGAGGGCCAGGGCATGGCAGTAATTTGGGATTACTCTACTCCATCCCATCCAGCGCGCATGTGAGACCGTACCTCGGTTTGGTTTCTGCTTTTATCTCCTCCTATGGGGTAGGGGGCACGTCCAACACGTAGGGGGTGTTGAGTCATGTTCAGCTGATGCCCTCAGGGGTTTTTTTGCCTGAAAAGAACAACCAGACAATTCACCTTTGCTTCGGAAATTATCTACTTAAAGGGAGTGGCCTTCAATCCGTTTTAATCTCTTGTATTCTGACCGTGCTAAATATTAAAATATCGATTGGCCGACAGCAAATGAAAACAACAAAAAAAAAAAAAAAGGAAAAAGGGGAAGCAATTTGCTAGCAAGTTCTTGCTAATTATGATAATATATATGTATGTATGTATGTATGTATATATACAATATATATATATATATATATATATATATATATATATATATATATATATATATATATATATATATATATATATATATATATATATATATATATATATATATATATATATATATATATATATATATATATATATATATATATATATATATATATATATATATATATATATATATATATATATATATATATATATATATATATATATATATATATATATATATATATATATATATATATATATATATATATATATATATATATATATATATATATATATATATATATATATATATATATATATATATATATATATATATATATATATATATATATATATATATATATATATATATATATATATATATATATATATATATATATATATATATATATATATATATATATATATATATATATATATATATATATATATATAATCAGAAAGCTACAAACGTCCTTTAATATCCAATTCACTCTACACTCAGAAGTAAATATTACTTCCGGAGGTAAAATGAATTGAATATTAAGTAACGTTTGTAGCTTTCTGATTGTATATGAATCACGGTGATGTGATAAATAGTCATATATATATATATATATATATATATATATATATATATATATATATATATATATATATATATATATATATATATATATATATATATATATATATATATATATATATATACAATTTTACCAAGGCTTATTTGGTGCACATGATGCGAAGACATCACACATACATTACTTTACTCCTTGATATATCTTACCTTTACATGTAGTCACCACAGACAGGGTACAGGTGACGAGGGCACTTTGGCTTGGCACACCTGTCAGCTAGTTCATCATCAGTAAAGAAATTAGTAGGAGTGGTCGTGGTTGTTTATTATTGTTCACAATAGGTTATAAATAATCACTAAATATTGCCTGAAAATGACAAAGACACACACATTAAAGGTTTCACAAACAGATACGTTAACACAAAGGTCGGGAGATTTCCCCCCAGATTTAGTAAACCCTGGAACACAAACATCGGGAGAAATCCACCTGAAATACATAAAAATTCCTATTATAGTAAAATTCCACAGAGTTAGTGAGACCATATGCCCACCTTTCACCAAGACTCACAAAACAGTGGAGCTACTGAAAACGACAGACCAGACGAGCATTACCAGGCATATGAATCACGTGATCACCACATGGGCGCCGGAAGAATTTCACTTAGGGCTTGTGTACTAGGGTTAGGGTATGAAAGAAATTTTTTGCTTGAGGACGTTATAGCTTTCGTTCATACCATGAAGCTTTACAATGTCTGTTTTCTTATATAACACGAATTAAAGAAGGTATATTGTTATATAGTTTTAAAATTTGGACTTTGTTTTTCATTATATTTATGAATCGTTTCTATCTCTCGAGATAAATTAAGAAAAAAATATAGTCTTAAGAATGACCATACATCGTGAACCAGGAAAAAGATCTTTTGCAAGAACAGCAAATTATTTAAAGAAATAGGTAGGAAGACACGCATGTTAAAAATTTATACCATACCCACTTTGAATATAATCTTATTAAAAAATTGTCATGCTAAGATTAACCAGACTTGGGAAACTTTGTGTTGCCTTGAGGCAACCTAAGATACGAGCTTCATAAAACACAAGAAATTCAGGACACTTTTTCTACGAAGCATGAACAAAACACACACATGCATACACAATCACATACACATATACATACATACATATATAGGCCGACTCCAAGAAAGCCAATGGTCACCAACTCATTTATACTTTAACAGCCGAATTGTAGATAAACCGGTTGTGTAAAAGCTTCCATAACAGCAATACTTACTTCTACACAGAATGATCCTAAGCGTTTCACGAGTTTCGTTAAATAAAGCTCCTTTCACCTTTCTCACTTCCGGACATTAAAGCTCTTACTTTCCTATGTCTCCTGTACGCCTTCTACTACGTGATCTTCGAGTCTTCTTTTCCTACTTCCTCTTAATACCTCACAGTTATACACACAACTTTCCCCAGCTTATTATTCTCTCTTTTTTCTACGGGACCAGACCATGGCAATGCAATCTCAGCCATTCTGTTATACATGCTAGTCTTCGGCATTTTATATGTATCTTAATGTTGCATATCCTTTCACCTATTCTCACGGAAACTATTCAAAGTAAGTAACATATCCGAAGATTATTAATCGTTTTTCTCTCTTTCACATCGAATATCTGCACGTTATTAAAAAAAAAAAAAAAAAATTTTGCAGATCATCTATTGATACCCTGCTTAATTCCTTGTTTCATATAATCAGTGATTATCCTCTTAAAAGATTTTATGTAGAATGTTTTAAGAGGATATATTAAATCCTTTTCGAAATATCTGCTTCTAATCTTGCGGCATCCGAAATAACAATCATACCTTTATTTTTCATCATAATGACCTTTTCCTTGCATTTATTTGCTTTTAACTCTGCTCACAAAATACACAACAGATTCTGCAGCAGTTCTTTACTCTTCCCATTTAGTACTGAGTCATCTCCAAAATCTCAACCACACCACAATACATTTTTAATTGCACAACGTGGCGGATATATTTCAGACTTTTGCTACGACCTCATGAATATTAATATTTAACAGCCGATAATAAAACAAACACTTCTCTCAGAACCAGCCGATAATAAAACAAACACTTCTCTCAGAACCACTTCTACATCAAACCAGTTACCCTCACATCTACAGACTCCAACCCTCTTGCTTCCATTTACAGAAGCTGACAGTTGCCTTCTACAAATTACAGTATGCATGTCAATTAGTTGTAGAATACAGGCATATATCTATGTATCTATCTATCTATTTATCTATATATATATATATATATATATATATATATATATATATATATATATATATATATATATATATATATATATATATATATATATATATATATATATATATATATATATATATATATCTATCTATCTATATATATATATATATATATATATATATATATATATATATATATATATATATATATATATATATATATATCTATATATATATATATATATCTATATATATATATATATATATATATATATATATATATATATATATATATATATATATATATATATATATATATATATATATATATATATATATATATATATATATATATATATATATATATATATATATATATATATATATATATATATATATATATATATATATATATATATATATATATATATATATATATATATATATATATATATATATATATATATATATATATATAATCATGAAGCTACAAATGTCGTTTAATATCCAACTTATGCTGCTTCAGGAATATTCCCGATTGGGAATTATCACCAAAGGAGAATTTTTAAGTGATAAATGGATCAGTACCGCAGGGTCTCGATCCCTCGACACAGTACCTTCCAACAACTCCATTCAATGGTCAAACCATTGAGTCACCAAGAGAGTTATAAGTTAATGCCAAATATGCCACACTCATTTACCCATCGAGAGTGGGGAAATTGTACTTGGCTTCGGCATTAACCCATCTCCACCATGATAGCTCTTTGGTATTTTTGGAACATGTAGCTCATATTGTGAAATTTTTATCACACCGTGACTTATATACAATCATGAAGCTAAAAATGTTGTTTAATATCCAATTCACACTACTTCGGCAATATCCCTGATGGGCAATTATCGCCGAAGGGGAACTTTTTAAGTGATAAATAAATCGGTACCGCCGGGTCTTGATACCTCGACACGGTACCTTCCATCAACTCCATTCGAAGGTCAAACCATTAAGCCACCAAGAGAAGTATAATTTAATGTCGAATCTGCAGTACTTATTTACCCATTAAGAGCAGGGAAATTGCAATTGGCTTCAGCATTTACCCACCTCGGTACCACCAGGTCTCGATCCCTCGACACAGTACCTTCCAATGACTCCATTCAACGGCCAAACCAATGAGCCACCAAGAGAGGTATAAGTTAATGCCGAATCTGCAGTACTTATATACCCATCGAGATTCGGCAGATTCGGCATTAACTTATATCTTTCTTGGTGGCTCAATGGTTTGACCGTCTAGTGGAGTCGTTGGAAGAACTGTGTCGAGGGATTGAGACCCGGCGGTACCGATCCATTTATCACTTAAAAAATTCCCCTTCGGTGATAATTCCCCATTGGGGATATTCCCGAAGTAGCGTGAACTGGGTATTAAACATGATTTGTAGCTTCATGATTGTTTTGTTATGTAAAGAATTAAAGAATGTGTACTGTTACTGAAAATGATTTTCTTTCCTGTTATTAATAATTGTGTCTTGAATTTATTAAAGAAAAATCTCTGCTCGGTGAAAAGGTTACAGCGTCATGCAGACTTCCTCAACAACCAGAAATTTATATATACCCAAAGGTTAGTGTGTGCAGATTTTCACTCATGGAAATGAATAACGGAGCAATCTCTGTAGAGACTATGTAGGGGACCCTTTGACAAGTTATATATACCCTCCATGGACAAAAGAATACCACGTCAGTGAGCGTATTAAGTCATATCTAAATGCGAAAATCCCTGATAAAATTCAAGTAGAAGCATCTCATTGGCTATTTTATTAAAAGGCGCACGCCATTAAGTCACCTATTGAAGTTTGACAAACTTCTTAAGGCAGATAAAGGAAATATATATCCTTTCAAATATTTTGCTCATTCATATTTTTTCACACAGAAACAATATTTTGAAGAGAGAGAGAGAGAGAGAGAGAGAGAGAGAGAGAGAGAGAGAGAGAGAGAGAGAGAGAGAGAGAGAGAAATAATCCCACGAGCATTAATTGAAAAGCTATTATGGTAATTATTAATCTATAATGAAAAGAAAAAGTCAGTGGAATTATGACTTGACTCTCAAATTCAGTCTAGAAAATATAATCTGGCTTTAATGGAATACTTAATGTATTCTCTTGGTAGCAAGTGCTTATATGATTTTTAAAACATTTTATTTTTTTCTTCATTCTGTTTCAGTAGATATGAGGTTAATCGTTTTTTTAAAGTTTACCACCAGCTGGCATTAAAGGGGAAACTTTGTGATAATTTTTTTTTTTTTAGAAAAATTATACTTTAGTCTTAAAAAATTTCATGTATTTTCCCTTTTCCAAATATTTCAACACAGCATAGTATTTCACAGTCATATGTATTTACTTATCAGAATTACCTTCAGCATTTCCCTTACCTTTATCATGATTAATATTACCAATACCATCATTGCTACTACTACTACCAACAGTAATAAGTATTTTTTTATAAACGGGTTGGTTACAGTTTGCCGGTGGAATGATGTAGTGAATTCTGGTAGGTCGAGAGATGATGCCCAGCGTTCGGTTCCGAAGGCTTTGTGATTCCCTACCCTAGTCGATAGGTTGGCTTGACGGCCAAGTTGTTCTAAGAGCCTTAATAGTAGCTACCTGAGTGGTCAAGTGCCGTTGACGCAGCATGTCGATACCATAACGATGGAAAAGCTAGTGCTGCGCCAAAATCTCTCTCTCTCTCTCTCTCTCTCTCTCTCTCTCTCTCTCTCTCTCAGACGAAGCTTTTTTTTTCGGGGACCGTTTAATGGAAGCTCAGTTGCCTTTCTCCACCTGGGAAGCTCATCCGTTTTAATAATAGTTGAGTCAACGCACAGATTTTATGGCTGGCGAAAAGGAGTTTTGAAAACTTGTATATGCTTTTTTCTTGGACCCAGTCAAGACTGACCTTCGGGGATAAGATATGAGTCACGGTGGTAGTTCAAAATTGCCTGATAGAGTATATTTAACATTAAAATGCAAAGAAAGGATACAAATAAGTATTTTAGTGTTATTTTATTTTATTATTGTTACCACAGTTGCCTACGTCTAACTTTTCAAAAACTTTTTGTTTATTTCCTGTGTTCTGGAAATGGTCTAAAATCTGCATGGACCTCAAAAATTGAAACACGGATCAGTTAGATTTAATAAACAAAATAAGTTCAGGAAATTAATGTACTTCATAAAACACCAAGGCTACAACGAAGTTTCGTATAAAAAACCAAATACTTCCTTCATGAGCATTTCAGAATTTCATATTACTACCAGTCACACCAAAGCGCCTGTTTAGGGGTCTGCTGCAGATTTCATCAACGCTTCTTTGGAAAGCAGACGGACTAGGCCTATACTCAACCCCGCTCTTTTGTCCGGTCTAAGAATTAACATTAGGAAGGTATTTTACAATAACTGAATGGGTTTTCATGGAACAAAACTGACGACCATTCGTAAACTACAATTATTATCGCATTTTAGTTTAAAAATTATACCCTCAACTCTTTCTAAAAGTGATAATATTCGAAAAACCTAAAGAGAAATCGTAATATGAATCGTTTGTCCCATATGGGATACATCAAAGAAAAGGCTTAAGTAAAATAGTAGTGTGACAGCTCTCTCTCTCTCTCTCTCTCTCTCCCTCTCTCTCTCTCTCTCTCTCTCTCTCTCTCTCTCTCTCTCTCACACACACACACGCGCACGCGCGCGCACACACACACACTCTGGACCATAGCTTCCACAAAGAGTATCTTTCCCCGTAGGGAGAAACTCACATTTTTCCATTCTGATGGTATAAATTTCTCTCTCTCCGGGGAGGTAAGACTTTTAGATTCTCAAATCTCTTCTTTACAAAACTAATATTAACAGGAAGGTAAGAACTCAACACTAAAACTGCGGATCAGAAAAACTTTTATGATAAAACTCAATACCTTGTTTTTGTGTTATTTTAGTGATATATATATATATATATATATATATATATATATATATATATATATATATATATATATATATATATATATATGTGTGTGTGTGTGTGTGTGTGTGTGTGTGTGTGTGTGTGTGTGTGTGTTATCTGAATGAATACTCATTGCCACCGATTACTATTATTTGGATTATTTATTTAGGAGGGAGACCCTCTTGTATCTATGTCTCATAAAAAATTATGGCAGCATCAGCAGAGTTTAATTTAAAAAGAGTTTCTGTGTTTGTACATAAATATCTTTCTCTACACAGAAAAGGTCAAGTTATACGAGTACAATATCCATTTCATCAAAGGGAGGGTATGGACACACTCCGGAACGTTTTCCCTTTACAAGTACAAGCATGGAATTACAATTACGTACAAGCATGGAATTACAATTACCTTTAAAAGCACAGGGAATGTAAAAGGTGGCTTTTAATATTTCGCTGCAGTCTGACTGAGTATGGCCTTAACGAAAGTCAGAGATCTTTAGTATTAGGCATCTCTTGTTGTCGATTTAGATTAAAAACTTTCAAACTATGCCCAGAGATTTGATTTTTCCTTCTCCTCTCCACGAGATGAAACTCATGCGTAGTAAAATGAACTTACATAAATCCTTGTAGCTAATGCGGTAATCGCTTTAAATAATACCAAAGTTAAAATTCTTGATTTCACTGAACAGGTGCTCTAGGTCAAAACATTGTTCACTGACAATAATCTGGAGTTTCTAAGAAGTTGCTTTTAAAATTATTTAATTTTGCATTAATATGAAATACAGACTTAGCTCACCACTGTGGGTTAACATTTACAAGAATTAAATGTGTAAAAATTGACAGTTTCGCATTGCCAGTCCCCAGTGTTTGGATCAAGGAATCGAATACATAAGAAAAATAGAGGCAGATTTGTGTTATCCTACACATATAATAGATATTTCTTATAATAAATCCAACAAAAAGTTATATAGTGAAAGAAACATGGAAAAAGAAACTCCCAAGAACATTCTTAGCTTGCCTTATTTTAGTGGTTTTGAAACATGAAATCATTGTTAAAATCTTTTAATGTCAACTTCCTTTTTTCCCATAATAACACAGTAAAAGGAATGTTAATAAAATATAGCCCTAAGGAAACCAACAACATCATATATAAAATTCCATGTTTGGACTGCCCCTCTTTTTATATCAGCCAATCTAACAGGGATTTAGATATACTGATTAAACAGCATAAGTATTCTGTTAAGTCTTGGCAAACATCCAATGCTATTTCATTCATTTACATGAAAACTGCCACAGGATAAATTGAACTGAAAGTTCAGTGATTGCCAGGTCGACAGATTTTACTTCAAGAAATCTTTTAGAATCCACTGTTATCTAGCTTACTTCCAGCTGTAATTTTGACCTTAGTCCTGGCATGTATTATATGGACCACTGTACTAGTAAAATGTGCAAAGAATTACCTAAAAGACAAAATCACTGACCTAATTACAAATTAGTTACCTTATATATATTTTCCTTGTATTTGAATGTTTAATATTATTATTTATTTTTTTTTTTTTGTAAAAATGTTCACATTGTAAAAATTTTTATTGTTTACCAAAAGGAGAATTACTGAGTTGTACTTTTATAACATTTTTTGGGTGGTCAGTCCCCTTCTTTGTATAATCTTTTTAATTGTCCTGTCTACTTCTGAGCCACTGAGCCTGATGCTTTGTGAAAACTCTTAAATATTAACCCTGTTTTAGTAGTTCTGCTAATTCTTCACTTGTGTTGGATTCCAGGTACATATTTTTTTCCTTTCTAATCCCCATCTGTTATTTATACGAGTTTTCTGTGTAAACTTATTTTTATATTTCTTCAGTCTGCTAAGTAAAGGACAGTAAGTCGAAAGACCTTGCAGTTCCCCATTGTTTCTCTTTCCTTCGTGGCATTGCCTTTATTTATATATTCATCACGTCCCATATTTTCGTGATTCAGTTATACACATACACACACACACACACACACACACACACACACACACACATATATATATATATATATATATATATATATATATATATATATATATATATATATATATATATATATATATATATATATGAAGCGAGAGTGGGAGAGAGACAGCACTGTATGTTATTTTCAAGATAAGAGCAATGACAGATTGAGTGTTTTCATTTGCATGATCAAAGGATAGTGTGTGTGTGTGTGTGTGTGTGTGTGAGAGAGAGAGAGAGAGAGAGAGAGAGAGAGACCTTTGATGTATTTGTTAAGAACTCGAGATCTCTCCTTTGAGAGAGGCAATAGTTTCCCTACAGGTCTTTCAAAACTCTAGTGTTCCTGAGAGTAACCTCGACAAACAAGAACTGCGAAAAGAAATTCCTTTGAATCGGGGCCGACATCAAGCCAACCATGACACTGTTGAAAGGGATATTGCTCTTGGGTTTAAGTGCCCTGTATATCGGCATATAGAATGGAGTCATACATACAGCCATGCTCAAATCTGAAGCTACATGATTCTGTTTATATCGTTCAAAATCACAAAATAATTATAACGGTTGCTTAATAGTTTTTTTTTTATTTCCAATGTCATATATGTCGATAAATTTGCGAATTCACAACTAACACTATTTCCCTTTTGGATATGTGAATTTGATCTCTTTTATGCATTGGCACAATTTGCCAGCTAGTGACATGAATTAATTTTTTTCTTACAGTATTTAGCTCAAGGCACGGAGTGATAACCTTAGCAATCTCGTCAATGCCAGCGCTCATAACTTGCTACTCGAAGTGGTCTTCGTAACTACCTCTACAAAGACCTAGTAAGGACATAAAAAAAATTTTAAAAATAGGAATATGAATTACAATCATTTTTGTTTTGATTTTCAAGCTTTAGGCTACGTTCAAATGGGCTACATGTTGCGAAATAATTTATAGGCCTAACGGAAATAATCTAAGATTTCTCAGATTTAATCTCGTTTACTAAAGGATTTACTTTTAGAAATTACCTGTTCTTTGAAGAATAAATGACGATGATTCTCTAAATTATATCGAGAAGACAGCTATTAATCTAAATATTTTTTTTTAGCATCTACCGTAAGGGATTATGTGACACTTTTTTTTTTTACTGACAAAGAATGTTATTTTCTTGAAAGTCCTTCAGTTTACTTTTGGGGTATAATTGATTCATTTATAAGCTAACTTGAAATGCATGAATGTATAGATAACTTTATATAATTTCCGGCTAGAAATTGTTAATATAGAAATGTGATTGCTTGGTGTAAAATATTTTTTAGCAAGTAAAGAAAAATAACACGCCTAGCCTTAGGAACAAAATCTTGCCATAAACAAAAGTGTAACTGCATAAGGGAATATTTTTTAATAAATCATTATTTTTGAAGTGATTAAGATATATAACATAAACATCATTGTTTTTTTATGACAATCCAAACATTCCTATGATAAATATAGAATAAATATTTTCAAGATAATTTCATTGTCTCTATTCATTGTAGACCCACCTATGTTCCAGGTGGTTCATATTGCCGCTACTTGAGTGGTTACATCACGCAGGCACTGCCCACCCGTTGATGTCAGTGGATGCGTTTTAACTACAGTAATTCTTTGCTATTTATTTCTTTTTTTCAGCACTGAGGTGTAAAAAATATGAAACAGGGAATTTTAAAATGCTATGGTTGCAATGTAAGCAATGTCAATGATAAGAGTTTTTGTTATCTTTTTGTATTATTTTAACATCTGAACTCAGATGTGATGAAGATTTTCTTTATCGACAGCATCGGCGCTGGATGAACGAAAGCTTCGGAAATGTTTCATTACTGTTTTTGCAAAATTTGGCTACACAAAATACTTTCTCACAGTTTTGAAATATATGATAGATTTTACTCTTATGAAACATACTCTGGCCTTATTTGATCAAATAGATATGTTTTGTGCATTCACATAAGAGATAAAAATTTAGCATGTTGTTGCCAGTTAGTGAATTTTTAATGAAATGCTATGCAGTCACGTAGTATCACTTCTTAGCGTGGCTGTACAACCCTGGGAGAGGGCTGGTGAGTGAGATGAAATATAGTCAAACAAAAATACTGCAAAGTAATGTGAATCAGATTTTGATAAGAAACAAATTAATAATATGGCGTTTTAGTTTGTCAAATAAACTATTAATAATGCTTCCACTATTGCAGATATTACCTGTACGGTATAGCTATGCTCAAATCTGAGGCGCAGACTCGACGTAACATTGCCAAGTAGTGTTAAACTTTTTTTTTTTTTTAATTTCTAATGTTATACATTTCGATAAGCTTGCGAATTCACTTCTAGCACTATTTTCCCTATGTTTATATAGATATGATCCCTTTTATGCATTGGTATAATTCGTAACATGTGTGATTTGAACTTATTTATTTATTTATTTTTTTTCATTGCTTAACTCAAAGGACGGTGTGATAAGGTTAGCGGTGCCGTCAGTGACAGCGCGCTTAACATGCTCCTCAGGCTGGTCAACGTGACTACCTCTGCAGCATTATAACAGTAGACCTAATAAGCTCAACAGTCATAACAGCATTTTCAAAATAGGAATATGAATTACAAAAAGTTTTGTTTGAATGTTAAAGTTTTAGGCTGTGTTCGAGCTGCCTGTATGTTGCCAAATGATTTATAGGCCTAAAAGAATGATCTAAGCCTTCTGAGGTTTAATCTCTGTTACTAAAGAATTTATTTGTAGAGACTACCTGTTCTGTGAAGAATAAAAGATGATGATGATTTTAAATATGGAGAAGATGGCTATAAATCGAAATATCTATTTGTACTAACATCAAGGCTATGGAACACTTATTTTTTAACTGGCTTAAAATATTATTTTCTTAAAAGTGCTTCTGCTCGCTTTTGCTGCGTGATTTCTTCATTCAAAAGGTAACTTGAAGTGTAAGAAGGTGTAGATAACTTCATATGTTTTCTGGCTAGAAATTGTTAATATAGAGATGTGAATACTAAGTGCAATGTTATAGTAAGTAAAGAAATCTAACACACCGGGGCCTGGGAACAAAATCTTGACTAACAAAAGAATAACTCCATTTTTGGTGAATATTTGCTAGTAAACCATAATTTTTTAAGTGGTTAAGAAATATAACTTGAATAGTTTTGTTTTTATGAAAATCCAAATATTCCTCTAAGAAATATAAAATAAAAGGTTTCAAGATTAATTTCATTGTCGCTACTCATTGTAGTGTAGACCTATGTTACACCAATAGTTGCGTAGCCACTCTAGTGGTTACGTCACACAAGCTCCGCTCACCCGTTGATATCGCTGGATGCATTCTACCTTTGTATTATTTAAATTTTTATGAGTTGAGGCATAAAAACGATCAAATAGGTCTATTTCAAATTTTATGGTTGCATTGGAAGCAATATTAATGTTATGACAATTTTTTTCGTTTTTTTTTATTTAACATTTGAACTGAGGTTTGATGATGGCTTTTCTTTGTCAAATGCGATGAGCGAACGAAAGTTTTGAAAATGTTTCACTGTTTTTCCAAAATTTGGCTACACGTGATATTTCCTTACAGTTTTGAAATATATGACAGATTTCACCCTGACGAAACATATTGTGGCCTTATTGTACGAAATAATTGTTTTTAGATTAGAATAATTTATGAATATGGAGCATGTTAGTTGCCAGTTCGTGAATTTTGAACAAGATCCTATGTAATCATGTCGCATCACTTAAGAGCATAGCTGTACAAGTTAATTTACAATAATATTAATGGGGGCAATTGTAATGATTTAAAAAACCGTTTATTGAAGAGTTCCCTGTGATCACTAACTCCAAATGGATATAAATCATAAATCAATGTTAAAGTTCATTGAAAATGGTCTCTCTCACACCATCCCCATCCTCTCTCTCTCTCTCTCTCTCTCTCTCTCTCTCTCTCTCTCTCTCTCTCTCTCTCTCTTTTATTTCCTTTTCTGAATATGTATTTTGATCTCAAACTGCTCTACCCACTAGATTTCCAGAAAAGGACGTCAGTTCCACTGAAAGGATAAACATTTCGAGAAACATTGTAACGCGTTATTTGTTTGCGTCCAAGAAGCGTTCTTCGATCCATGAAAAGTTAATAACTGAAAATTCTTTCAGCCTTAGGAGAGCAGCAAATAGTCTCTAAAATACAAATTTTATAAGAAGCAGAATAGTGAAAATAACTGACCTGAAAAGCTATACATTCAATTTGATAGTTTGGTCTAAAATGTTCAATACCGTGAGTGAAGAATTATATTCAAATTAAGCAAGTAAAAAATGCCTTCGGCGCAGTCGAGTTTTCTGTAGAGCGTATAATCAAGACCACCGAAAATAGACCTATCCTTCGGCGGACTCGGTATAATGATGTACGAGCCGCGGCCCATGAAAAACGCAGCTGGCCGTGGTGGCCCGTCCCACATCGTTGCCAGAAGCACGATTATGGCTAACTTTAACCCTAAATGGGATAATAACTACTAAGGCTAGAGGTCTGCAATTTGGTATGTTTGATGACTGGAGGGCGTATGATCAGCTTACTAATTTGCAGCCCTCTAGCCTCAGTAGTTTTTAAGACCTTAGGACAAACAGAAAAAATGCGGACAAAAAAAGTGTGGACGGACAGACAAAATCGGCGCAATAGTTTTCTTTTCAGAAAAATAAAAATTCTGTTGAAATCTAGGGTGAAGTTAGTTATTAAAAGATTCCAAGATTTTATTTTCCGTACACCAAGCATGCTAGAGTCATTCTGTTTTAAATATAAGCATAGAGACCATTAGAGACATTATTGCCACTTCACCATAATCGTTTCGAGTTCTTGCCTTCTTCCTCATGAGGTAGTATATTCCGGTCGCATATTTTCCTTTGGGGAGGGTTTGCCCTCCTGAAATCCTTTAATTCACCCAGTAACCACATTTCACTGTGTTATCAGTACTAATTTTAATACATCTGACATACCAATTATGAAGGCCATTTGCTCTCTGACACTAACCTGAGCTATTACCCTACAGTGATCAAACTGAACCCCTTTGGATTCTCATGAAGATTACAGGACTTCTGATAATACATAATCGTGAGTGTAGACACTCATTGCATAAAATAACAAAAAACTTAATGATGTTCGTCGTACAACAGACTGAGAAGATTCATCAGAATTAACCTTGCAACAGTTTCCGAGCTTTTTCTTTTCTTGTCTCGGGAAACAGGCACTCCAGATTCCTGAATACGCCTTTCGACTCCTTTTCATATACGATAAACTGTCCTTCTACATACTTCAGTTTCAGCCATAGCACGTTACATTGCATAATCAACTATACAAAATAGTCTGATTTTCCTTCTTCCATCAGAGATACCTGTGGAATATGTAAATAATTTCTCGACCTTGGGCATTCAAATGCTTCCTGTAGAGCAAACAACTAAGAAATCAAGAAATAATTACTCCCCCCACTCCCCCCCCCCTCTCTCTCTCTCTCTAATCGACATACAGCACACTATAGATTGAACTTTTGCTCATTTTTTGTAATTTCCAAGATTTTTGTTTCTTTCGTGAAAAATTTCACTGAAACTATACTAAAAGAAAAATCCCCCCTAAGAGCTACAGATAATACTTTTTTAGGAAAAATTATACGTAATTTACACGTTCAGGCTTCGTCAGTTTCTTTGAGAGCATATCAAATGAATCGGGATTATTACCATGAGTACAAACATTCATTTTATGAGATAATCTGCCTCATCCACGTACAATGATCTATCTGTCTGCACAGTTCTTTTAGAATGGAATCTTTTAAGTACATCATAGACAAGCGTCTGATCATAAAATCGAAATATGGTTTGTATTTAAGGTGAATAAACCTTACCGAAATGGACTTTAATCTTATTAAAGCTTGTTAAGCCTGTCAATGGAGTTTCAAGAGAATTGTTTATTTTTGTGATTTCTTTGTCTCTATTCATTGTAAACCTATGTTCCAGGTGGTTCATGTTGCCGCCACTCGAGTGGTCGCCTCACACAGGCACCGGCCACCTGTTGAAATCAGTGTATGCGTTTTAGCTTCAGTAATGCTTTAATATTTTTTTTCAGCGTCAAGCTGTAAAAATTATGAAGTAAGGCTATTTCAAATGTTATTTCGAAGTTAATTGTGACCAGTCTCTTGTGTCATAAGTTGCAAGTGTCTCGTTTTCAAAGGCTAAAACGAGCCGCCCCTTAGAAGATTATCATACCAAATATTCCTAAGACTCATTAAACCTTAAAGTAATTGGATTTGTCCTGAAACTTCAAACAGCGTTTTTCATTTACTATAGAATCATTTTCAACCAGTAGTTTTGGACAATCATAAGAATTATATTGAACTAACACAACGCTCTTCTTTAATTAAACGAATAGAATTAAACCATGTGGAAGCAGATGAAAAACATAGAAAGCTAGACGTAATAAAGGGATTTGGTTATCGTAGCATTTAAATAACTCTGGTATGTTATGCATCTGTTGAAAGTTATTATGTATTTGTTTTACCTTAACTCGAAGTAATTATATTTGGTACTAGTAGAACATTTCGAAATGTTAATCCATATTAACAAATTAATTCTAAGTATGATTTCGAATTATAGAAGATTCAATAATCTTAAATAATCTAGTATAGTTTATGATATTAAAATTCAAACTTAGGCACTCGCATATACAGACTACACGCATACATACATTATATATATATATATATATATATATATATATATATATATATATATATATATATATATATATATATATATATATATATATACAGTATATATATATATATATATATATATATATATATATATATATATATATATATATATATATATTTATATATATACTGTATATATATATATTTATATATATACTGTATATATATATATATATATATATATATATATATATATATATATATATATATATATATATATATATATATATATATATATATATATATATATATATATATATATTTATATATATATATATATATATATATATATATATATATATATATATATATATATATATATATATATATATATATATATATATATATATATATATATGTATGTATGTATATATATTGTGCGTACAAGCTGTGCATGTGTGTATGTCGGGATATATATGTGAGTATTTGTTTATTCTGAGGAATTTTACATTCCTACAAATATTCTTGTGTCTTGAATAATGGTGATCAATGCAATGTAGTGCTTTGCTTAAGAGCGTGTTTACTTGACTTCAAAATGTAGTTTTCGTTCGTCCACATCTGATGTTTACCTTTGCCATCATTGCTAAGCAAACATATAAGTCATTCCTACTAACTCTGAACCTAGAGGAGATAGATAGACAGACAGAAAGACAGACTGAGAGAGAGAGAGAGAGAGAGAGAGAGAGAGATAATGGAAATATTTCAGTAAAATAATTTCAAACCGTAAGACGCTATTTGGGAAATGAATGTGCGTTATCATGTTACAGCTAGTAACTTATATAATCTTTTACAATTGGCATAGTTTAATATTCATTTCTTTTTTAGAAGAAAAACTGTATGAACATTTTCTATCATCTTTTGACTCCGCTTTTTGCAATCATTATCAAATTATTACTGTTTAAGTTGCGTATTTTGGTTTTATCTCCAGTGTGAACCATTAATACCACTTACTTATGACCTTCGATGAAAATTCATGCGTTACTTGTACATGACAAGACACTCATTCCGCATTACATCTCGACTGACAAAATTTAGTGAAATTTAAAAGTACTAAGTATTCACTAAAATTTTTACAAAGTGATCATCAGTATTCATTGTTGCAGAATTAAGGGGAATATAATCTTTTTTGGTGATTTTCTATTTTTCTTCGAGTAATAGATATATTAGATGGGAGTAATAAAGGTTATGCATTTAAACAAAAAGTCATTATTTTGATAACATGCTTCATGAATGTGCAAATGGAATAGATACGTTGTTGCCAATGTATATTTTTTACGGGCTTAGATTGACACTAGAAGATTTATTAGAATTATTAGAAAGCACAGAGATCGTGCATAGAGTAGCCCGGTTTCACAGATCGCAGATAGCAGAAGCTGTGAATATACATCAACAATGACCTGTGTTAAATATGCAGAGGAACACAGACTTCATTCTCCCTTCTTCAAGGAAACCACAGGACATCCATGAGAATCCGAAATGAGACACGAGTAATAGATCACCCCTGAGCACGACTACTGACAATCAAGCAAAGCAAGACTATCGGCCAGAGACAGGAATCACGCCTTTGCCCAAACCCTTTTCAGTAAGCCGCAGCATAGGACACATCCTACGGAACAGCAAGAATGCCCATACTACCGCTCACACCACTAGTGAAAGAATGGGACCAATCTTCCCATAGAAATTCAGTACCCAGTGATATCATGATTAAATGTCAAAGGTCTGCATACGGTAATAAAAACCTTGCATGTCAATTTGTAATCCAGTCCTGAAGACGTCACCGAGAGTTGGGAAACAGTCCGTCGATTAGAAAGAGTAAATGGAAAGAATATTTAATAATGTTTCCTCATTTCTAAGAAGCTTGCCTGAGGAGAAAAAGAAGTATAGACTGATTTCAAGTTTTGACATGAAGATAGCATCTACAAACAATGCCTTTAACTCCAATGGAAATTGCATAAGAGAGAAAATATGCCCAAATTGCGCGTGCACACACACACACACACACACACACACACACACACACACACACACACACACACACACACACACACACACACATATATATATATATATATATATATATATATATATATATATATATATATATATATATATATATATATATATATATATATATATATATATATATATATATATATATATATATATATATATATATATATATATATATTGATACAAATCGAGGTCAGGTAAAATCAAATTCACTAGAATTTTAGTTAAATCTAGATAGCCAAGGCACTAATTGGGGACCTTGAAAGTGATAGTAATTTAATCAAGGAAAAGGAGATTAAGGGGAAAGCTTAGCATTCACTCAAGGTTAAATAACATTAGTGCATTTACAAGTAACAGAGAATCAAGAGACAAATTAACTCACAAAATTACATAAAAATCGAATCAATGGAATGATTGAAGAATATGATTAACCCGGACGCATATTATTTAGTAAGCTTTAACTGGTTGTGTCAGGCAGTGAGTGGAGCCTGACTGTTGATCTTGTGGGAGAATCAGGCAAGCAATGAAATCATGAACACAGCACAAACACCTTCCTGTAAAAGGAAAGATGCCTGAGTCACTAGGGATTTGGGGAATCCACAAGTTATGAATGAATTAATGAGGCCCGAGCAAACAAGGGCTTAAGGATGAAAAAGATATATGCAGATACAGATCACACACTTAAAAATAATTCAACATGGTGCTTCCGAGAAGGAGGAATGGACAAAGGAATGTGGACGGGAAGGAAAGATATGAGGATTCATGGTAAGACAAAGGAAGGATTTAGGTCTGAGAGGACTGGTTAAGGGGGGATGGACGGGAGACCAAGCGTTCAGACACCTTCTTATTATATTCGATTAGTGCTCTCATATGTTATAAGCCCTTGGAGAATCCAAAGGTTCTGGGGCCCACAAGTGGTAACCGTGGGAGGAAGGTATGAGCAAGGTCAAGTGCATCCACCTGGTTTGGTGATTGTAACGTAAAGCAAGTGCATCTCCTTTCTATGCCCTCATTTGCCACTCTCTCAGCAGACACTTCCATTCAACCTGTTGTAGGCTGGGCTTTTTCCTGGTCTCCTTGCCTGATACCTGGTATCAGTGTCTGAAAACAATAGGACTTCCACCAGATCAGCTGTGCAGGCATAGGAAAAAATGAAAATGGGAGGAAAAGGAAAATGGGAGAAATGGTGGCCCTGTTTGGTACCACTCTCTATTATTTGATTTACTTTAACTACTGGAATTTCTGTGGATGAAAGCTTCAGTTGTGACAGCTCCCCATTTTAGCAGAGAGCCCATCCTTGAACAGAACAAAAGTTCCGCAAGAGTGGGCTGAAGCTACTTTAAGAAAGATTTTATCCTTAGGCCTTGTAACGGGCGAAATTTTAAAATATAGTAGTTAGAAATAATCAAAATGCCATGAGGATGATTACTTGACTTCTGAAATTACTTGAGATAATGCAAAGGTTACTTTACCAAGAGTGTGCCAATGAAGTAACTAATGCAAACTAGTAGCTGATCCTATTTCACAAGGAATACACATTAGCCTAACGTGGCATACAAAGTTACATAAGTGAAATGATGTCACTTGGATGCCAGCACAAATATAAAACTTGAATGAGTAATTTAAAGGGCATGCAGTATAACAAAGAGAAAAATTAAAATATAATATTATAAAAGCTCTAGGACATGCCCTCAGTGGCACGCTGGAGAGTAGTGGTAGCTTGTTACAATTTTTCCATACAAACTCTGGCTAGCCACTCTGGGAAGGCTCCAGAGTGATAGGTACTGTACATGACATTGTGTGCCAGGGTACTAGTGCCGGGAGTGCTTATTGAGTCTTTAAACTCCTGTCTTTTCCCAATCCTTGTGCCGAGGCTTCCTAGTTGGAGCCTTGGAAGTCTGCCTCTGGAGGAGGCTGTGAGGTATCTTGGGTTAAGCACGGCCCTGGTCCTGTGGGCATGCCACCTATTGAATTGAGGCCTGTGAGGGCCTGTGATGTTGCTGAGGCTGGCACTGAAGAATCTAGGCTAGCTGCTGCCTCACCTGTTGTGACAACTGGGGCAAGGGCGGTGCCTGTTACAATGTCATCTGGTAAGGCAGTGACTGGCACTGACGCCCTCCGACAATGCCTTGTTTCTCTCTTGATCTTCTGCCAGGGTCTTCTCTTTTGCATTTACTCGACTTAGGTGGCAAGCTGGAAAATGACCTCACATAGAGCTTCGTCCATTAGAGTCTTGTCTTCTGAGGACTGGGCTAGTGAGGAGGATGATGGAGTACTCACCCCTTGCTTAGAAAGTTCTCCATCCGTAGGAGGGGAGAGGGATGCTGCTGTGGATTTAGAATCTGATAGGGTTACTATCATAAGCTCAGACTTGGGTTGTGAGGCCATGCCTGGGAACAAACTTTCACGGCTGATGAGAAAATCAGGAAGGTGAGACTCTGCAGCTGGCAGAAATGCTAGCTCTCAGCTGATCATTGGTCACGAGGCCATGCTAGTGGGCAAGAGGCGGGCCAGAATGGAATCTCCTAGATGGAGATCTAAAGAGTGCTCTCGCTCGGGCTCTGACTCTGATGCAGCCTCTGGCTCTGGTGCTGGGTGTATGTAGACATCATATTCAGCAACAGAACCTGACACCCTCTTGGAAGGTTCAGGCCTTTGAGGAGGGCGAAGCGTAGGTGCTGGTTATAGCTCGATGTTAGGGCTTGTCTGCAAAGCAGTGTCTCATGGAGGATTTGAAGTTGCAGGGCTCGAGTAGGGCCCTTTGTAAAGAGTCATGCCCCAAGAGGGGGTTGTAGCCTCCAGGAAGGACTTCAGCTACTCCAAGAGTGCTTATCTTACATTTGTGGGGTGTTGTTACCCTCAGACGGACATTGGGAGAGTTAGCCTGGAGTCACTGATACCTTGGATGGTCAAGGGTTTATCTTCAATTCTGGCACTGGCGGGCACCTTATCTCGCCTGATGAGGGACACTTGGGCGCCAGTGTCTTCGAACGCAACGACATGTTGGGGTCAAGTGGACCCCTGGGTGGCGCAACAGTGATAGAACCAACGGCTGGGGGTCCTAAGGCAAAGTTTGAAGTGAAGGCTAGAGCAACAATGGTTGGAGAGGACTGTTTGGGGCAATTCCTATAGTTTTGGATGTGCCAGTATAATTGGCACACCTGACAGAATGCCCAGCTCCAGTCCCTTTTAGGCACTGTGACTGTAGGGCTAGGTGGACGGTTCTGTTTGGAAGGGGCAGCCATCTGTGCTGCCTTCTTGCTCCAGCAGTCTGCTTCTGAGTAGCCGGTTTTGTTACAAAAGCTACATTTAAGTGGTGGAGGAGGAGGCTGATTGGACCTTGCCGATGTAGAAGAGGGCCTTGAGGGATTTATACGCCTGGAGTTGAATAAGGATGCTGGAGCTCATAATCATCAGCTATCTGGCAGCACTCCTGGAAAGTGGTAGGCTTCTTCTCACTAATGTAAAAGGCTAGTGGGTTATGTAGTGGAGCGGGTAACTACAAAAAAATAGGGGAAAAGTGCAAATGGTGATACAACCATGAAACTTGGCTCAACTATTCTTCTTGTCCATTGGTCTCATTATCATCCTCCGGCCGCACAAAATTTTGCCATTTTCCAAGATGGCCGACAGGTTTTCAAAATGGCATCCTGTTTGTTTTTGAATATGGGTATTTAATTGATTAATCACATTCAAATCCCTAAGTCACTCCCAGTTTATATTAAAATATTAAAAACAAGCCTTCATATATATAGCTACATCATTTCTCTGCATAGAAATACCCAAGATGGCTGTCACTATATCAAAAATGTCTGCCAAAATGCCAAAAATTGGTACTTAAGCTCATATATGAGGTTAAAGGTCGGTAAATACATGGATTTGGGGTAATTTCAGCCTGATCAGTTCATTTTTTGTAGATTAGAAATCATTTAATCCCCAGTTAATTAATTTTCATCCTCGTTTAAAAAAAGGGTAATAAGCTTAATGTAAAAGTGTAATAGTGTAGTGTCAGTGTACTACCAGAGCACACTGGTTGACACTATAGCTGTGAAACACAGCATGGAGTTCAGTGCTAGCTAATGGCAGAGATTTGTTATCAGTTTCCCAAATGCTGTTTAGCTAGCCCCACTTCAGAGTTAAACAGCTGCACCTGAATTGACAGGATGCGCCAGCGCAGGAGAGCCGAGCCAAGGAAGATGGGGCTTTAGTCTTCTAGATTGTGTACAGATCACACGGGAATTAAATATTATTGGATGAATGATTGGGCTATGGATAAGATTATGACATATCTGAGCCTAGTTGTATCCCACACCTGAAAGTGCATATATGTTATATAGGTAGTAAAAGGATAAACCCTCTGCCTATGGAACAAAAGCAATGGCAGGACAATCTTGGAAGTCAACGTCTTTCCTGAAGGGAGGTAGTACGGCTAACTGGAAGCTTTGTCCATGTGCCAAGAGGACACACGTGAAAGACTAGATGATGCATCTGGTGCTGGCTATGTTACCCTTGCTACAAACATTTCTGAATTCTATAAGTTAAATGCAATGCCTATACCATTTCATCCCAAAAGGCTTGATGAAGGTGACGGAATTCTGCAGACCTTTGAAAATAACAAAGCAACATATCATGAATCATGTATGCTGAAGTTCAAAACAACAAAACTAGAAAGGAAAAGGAAGTCATTGTGAAAGACAAAAGAAGAAGATGATGCCCCATCAGCAAAATTCACACATAGTAGCCAAAGGCAGAGGAAGAAGATGCAGAAGAATCTAAGACTGAGAAAGAAGGAATATGCTTTATTTGTGACCAACCAGCACCAATCACAGATTTACGATTGGCCATGACATTGCCTTTACATGAAAAGCTGCAAGAAAGTGCCACCAACCTACTAGATGAGAAACTTCTAGCCAAGCTTATCACTGGAGATATTGTTTCTCAGTACCATATGTATCACCCATCTCGTCTGACAGATGTGTACAACAGGGAAAGGGCCTGGCTAAATTCCCAGAAAATTGGAGATGATTATGTGCAGTACAGACAAGAGGCATGTACCCATGCTTTTGCTGAGCTTGAGATGTACATAAGAGACAAGCAGTTGACTACAGATGGATGCTGCTATTTTACAATGGTAGAACTTTATGATGTGTACAAACAAAGACTGGAACAGCTAAATGTTGATGCTTCCTTTGTGCACCGAACATGGTTGAAAGAACAGATACTTGCCCGCATCACAAAAGTGAAGGAAAATGGGAGAAGCCCTAGCCATGTCATGTGACTACAATGATGCACTAATCGTGGCCAAAGCAGCTAAGATGTTGAGGAAATTGATGCTTGAACATGTGATAGAATTTGATGGAACCCTAACAGCAGACACTAGAAGAGAATCTGTGCCACCAAGTCTGTTGGAATTTGTAAGTGTGCTACAAAACGGTGGCAATATAAAATCCCAACTTAAATATGGAACATCATCTACCGATCTAGCTTTAGCGCAACTTTTGCATTTCAACTGTCGAAAGAATCCAGCATCTTCAACATTATCCAGACATTCCAAGTCAAGAGAACCTCCGTTTCCAATATATATTGGTCTCCTGGTCTTTGCAAAAACCAGGAAGTGTCAATTAATTGATACATTTCATCACCATGGAATCAGCATCAGCTATGATAGAGTTCTGGATTTGACTGAAGGGTTAGGAGAAGCAGTTGTAACAAGGGCTGTGGAGGAAGAAGTAGTTTGTCCCACTACACTAAGAAAAGGGCTCTTTGCAACTTGTACTCTTGACAATCTTGGCCATAATCCAAGTGCCACATCTACACAAACATCCTTCCATGGGACAGGCATATCTTTGTTTCAGCATCTGAGCACTGATGAAAAGGGTGAGGACAGAAACTTGGCCAAAATCATCCAAAGTGGAACAAAGTAAAAAAAAAAAGTACCTCCTCCTCCTCCTGCTCACTTTAAACATGAGAATCCCCTCCCTTCATCCAGTGGAAGCGCAGGACACCAACAGGTTGTGCTTTCAAAGCATCTTTCTCTTGAGTATGAATGGCTTGAGAAAGTCAGTCTGTCGGACAGGAGTGAAAATGCTGTGCCCATATCTTGGGCAGCACATCACGTTTCTCAGAAGCGACAAGCACTGTTTGAAATAAGCTTGTCATCAATGTTGCCTCTTTTTCAAGAGGCAGCTCATTCAGTTGCAATGATAAAACATGTCATGGATATTGCAAGAGCAACCACACAGTTTCTCAATTCTAGCCAAACCCCAGTTCTAGCAGTTGATCAGCCACTATTTGCAATTGCTAAGAAAATCCAATGGGATTGGTCATTGAAGTATGGTGATATGGTTATTATGTTTGGAAGGCTGCATATAGAAATGGCAGCTTAAAAATTCGGGGTGATCTCTTGAAATACAGTGGTTGGACTGGAGCTCTTGCAGAAGCAGAAATAGCTACTCCTGGAACAGCAGATTCATTTATTTCTGCTTCACATTTGAAGAAGACATGTCTAGCCCACCAGGTGACAGCTTGCAGTTTATATCAGCTGCACAAAGCTGCCTAAATGGCATATATCCAGGAAGCAGAAGAAGAAATTGAGCTAAGCTGGGGATGGCAACAGATTGATGGCACCTGGTTTCCGTATTGGACAGATTTGCCAATAGTAGCAAAATCTTGCCAAGAACTGAATAAGTGTGGCTGCAAAAGGAATGCCATGGCAGGTGCAAGTGCTACAAATCTGGACTTAGCTGCACAGCTCTCTGCACTGCAACTGCACTTGCTAAAACTAACTGATACACAAAACATATTGGTTTCTCTCAGAAGATACATACTTTGATATCTTTGGTGGCCATTTTGGAAATATGCCTAAATGGCATATATCCAGGAAGCAGAAGAAGAAATTTAGCTAAGCTGGGGATGGCAACAGATTGATGGCACCTGGTTTCCGTATTGGACAGATTTGCCAATAGTAGCAAAATCTTGCCAAGAACTGAATAAGTGTGGCTGCAAAAAGGAATGCCATGGCAGGTGCAAGTGCTACAAATCTGGACTTAGCTGCACAGCTCTCTGCACTGCAACTGCACTTGCTAAAACTAACTGATACACAAAACATATTGGTTTCTCTCAGAAGATACATACTTTGATATCTTTGGTGGCCATTTTGGAAATATGGTGTTCATATGGTGGCCATATTGGAAAGATGGGTTTACTTTATCTCTTCATGACAGTGAGAATGCCAAAATACAAATTCTCAATCATTATATGGACAGTATGCAACTTTTATAAGCTTATGAAATGAAAATATTTGAAATATACAGCAAAATTACCGCCATTTTGGAAAAGTGTCAGCCATCTTGGATATAGCCAAATACTGAGGTGGCCAGAGCTTGATTCTGATCCATGGGGATAATAAGAGTTTTCATGCCAAATCTGTTGCTTGTATCACCATTTGCACTTTTTTTCCCATTATCCCGCCCCACTAATGGTCATAATTTCAGAAGTCCTCGATCATGGTTCTATTTTTCAGATCTTCAAACTCCATACACTCCATAGACTCTAGCCAACTGGCACAGGCTCAGGCCTTCTTGAAGGACCAATCGTACCAGGTTTAATCAGCGGTTTTGGGGAGACCACATGAATACTGATGCAAATTTTCAGGGCTGAGCTTGTAAGGTACAGCTAAGGCTTTCCAGACTTCTGGGAGGTCTCCCTTTTCCCCGTACTCCAGAGCATGGAAGGCATCCTTCCCTTTTCCCAACATGTGCTTAGATCGGATCATGGCCTTCTCTTGGGGCGTTGGATGGTACTTGTCGAAGATGGCCTCCACTTAATCCACCCATTGTGTAGAGTCCGAGTCATCCCATTTTTGGTTGTGTGGTGACGATGGTAGAATGGGGTGACAGGTGTGGAGCGTTAGCTTGTTGCTGAGCCAGTTTTAACACATGCTGAAGCTCCTTGTCTTTTTCCTGCTGCTCCTTTTCCTTCTCTTTTCTCAGCTTTTCCAGTGCTAGCTCATGCTTTCGGTCTTCTTTTTCCTTCTCTCTCTGCTCTGCCGTCAGTTCCCAAACTTCCCTCTTCACTACGGCTACATAGTCTTCTAACATCTCAGTAGTATAGACCAGTGTTTCTCAACGTGGGCCATATGGCCCCCTTGGGGGCCATGAGATTTTTTCAGGGGCCACAAGGCAAAATTTGAAAAATGGGGGGCCATGGGGGGCCACAGAAAATTTAGGACCCACAAAATATATAAATGTGTAATATTTTGAAATAAATCATTAATATGCTTGAGTTTAGTTTGAACATCATTCAATTCAATATACCAGGTAATTTTTGCAGACAGTGAAATATTCAATAATCTCTTCACTCTCTCTCTCTCTCTCTAGCTGGCAGAGTGGTAAAAGGCTGAACTATGACCCTTGACAAAAACCATTAACTCTCTCTCTCTCTCTCTCTCTCTCTCTCTTTCTCTCTCTCTCTCTCTCTCTCTCTCTCTCTCTCTCTCCCTCTCTCTAGCAGGCAGAGTGGTAAAAGACTGAACTATCAAAGATTATGCTGACTGGTAAACTTCCGAACGACAACCATTAAGATGTTTATAAACAATTTTAACAGCAACGGTATATGGGTTATAATATAACCGTTATATTGTTTCTTCTTCAATAATAGATCCGTCTTTCAGTTTAACATAGACTTGCGAGGAAGAGACTTGATTTAAGTTCTACCAAAGAGGTTTGTGAAAGATAACTTTATATCCACATACGTATGTACATACAAACATACATTTATACTTACATACAGTGTACAAACATACATTTATACTTACATACACAGTCTCTTTCATGTACATCAAGTACACACACACACATACTTGTCATGAATTTTATTTATCTATTCACTTTATTTGTTATTGAGGGAGGGGTAAGAGTATCTTTTATGGCTAATAACTTTTGCTTTTTTATTTGCTTGTTTGAATATGTGGAGGGCAATGATTTCCCAGACAATAATAGCGGTACTGAGTTTTAATGAGTTTTGTTTGTTTTTTATTTTAGATAAGCATGACCAGTCCAGCTAAGAAAAAATGCAGACAGTATTCTGTCGAATATCTTGCTTTTGGATTCATTGAATCTCCACAAAATACTACAATGCCTATGTGCCTGCTGTGTATGACCTCACTCTCAAATGAAAGTATGCGTCCCAGCAAACTGAAAAAGCATCTGGAGACTGCACATAAAGACAAGAAAGACAAGCCGCTAGATTTCTTCAAGAAATTACGTGATGAGTTCCAAGGAAGGATGACAGTGAATCATATGTTTACCCAAAAAGTGGCAAAGTAGACAGAGGGATGTTGGCTTCTTACAAGATAGCAAATTTGATTGCAAAAGCAGGTAAGCCTCATACTATCGGTGAATCTCTGATCATGCCGGCAGTGGCTGTAGTGCTTTCAACAGTCATGAATCAGAGTCCACAAGAGGTAACTAGTGTTATTCCTCTGAGCAACTCCTCAGTATCACGCCGTATTGATGAGATGGCAGCTGATGTTGAAAACCAATTAATCTCAAAACTGCAGGTGAATGATTTCTCGCTTCAACTCGACGAATCAACTTTACCTGATAATTCTGCTCTTTTGATGGCATTTGTGAGGTTTCTTGATGTAGATGAAATATGTCAAGAAATGCTTTTCGCATTGAAATTAACGACTGACACTAAAGGAGAATCCATCTTCAAAAAACTTGAGGTCTATTTTGAGGAGAACAACATTCCACTCAAGAACATTGTGGCTTGTGCAACAGATGGCGCTGCTGCTATGATAGGAAGGTATCGGGGATTCAGTGCTTACTTAAAAAAAGCTGTTCCTAGGCGTATTAAGGTGATGGACGGAAGGCGGGTGTGTGTGTGGGGGGTAAGAACTCAGAGTTGGCATGGAGGGGCCACAACAACTTGCACTGGATTGAAGGGGGCCACCACCAGAAAAAGGTTGAGAAACAGTGGTATAGACCATGGCCACCAAGAGATTAAGGCCTTGGGAATTAAAAGTCATCAGGGATTTCCGAAGGGTAGTCCAGCTGACCTCTGCCCACTACCTACCTTAGTATTCATCTTAATTCAAAAGAGGTCACACTGCTGATTTTTTTTCGAGTGATTGTTAACTTTTTTGTGTTATTTGTGGAACAAAAGTGATACTAATACTAAATATAAGTTTGCAAGTGTTTTTGTGACGATGCCTATCACTGTTTTGAAGCAAATTGCATGGAGAATTTGATACAGGACCCAAAGTCAACATATTTTATTTCCCCAAGAACGAAGAACTCGCAGCAAAATGGATAAGAGACATGAAACAAGAAAGCTACACCCCTGCCAAATATAGCACAGTGAGTATATAAATATTCTTTACATTTACCTCAGTACTTTTGAAATTGTATTATCGTTTGTGGAAAATTGGTTTAGTTTTTTGCTAATATAATCAATATGCATAGCTTAGGAGGATCATGAACTTATTATAAAGCTACATTTGCATTAATTATTGTGATGTATTTATAAGTGATATTCGGGTGCTTTAATATACTGGGTAGGCCAAAAAGATACGAACCAAACAATGAAGTTTCCTCCCTTCTCCACTGACAATAATATCATACAAATAGAACTTTATTATGCACTTTTAGTACTTTGAAGAAACTTCAAAAAAGGAGAGGATGACTCACTTTTGAAACATTCATATAAGCTCTCGTTAAAAGCATTATCTCTCTCAAGCTATGAAAAACAAAATGTTAACTTAGTATTACAAATATTTAATGAATATGTGATTCAGGTATTGCTAACTGTGGGTGAAAAACACTGCATACCTTATTATGCACACGTCTCTGAATATATAAAGATTTGTTATACTTGGTGGACAATAATGAATGTAAAATTTCCATTTAAAGAAAAAAGACTGAATCATGAATATGCCACGCCAATGACTAATAATAGCGACGACGAAGTTTCAGTTTCTGAAAGATTTTTATTCTTGGCTGGAAATTTGGGATGAAACTAAAGAATTCGGTGGGACAATAACAAAAGTGAGGTTCACAGCACTGAAACTTACAACCAATTCGATGTTAGAGGTAACAAATTACTGTCTGTCTGAATTACACATGGAGTGTGTTAACAGAGAAATTTCAAACAGACAATCTCGAGTCTAGCTTTGGGAAATATCGACAGCTTGCAGGTGGCCACTACAATATTTTTGTACTGCAAGTGTTTGAATGTGAAAAGAAGCTGAGGATTGTGTCTGTTCTTAAACAAAAATTACCTTCTATGACAGAGCAGTACACGAAGCCTTCAAAGACGAAATTAATTGGAATGATTTAGAAACTACCCATACTGTAAAAGATACTATGCGTGACATATCTTTGCAAGTAACACAGAGTGATATTGAGAATTGCAAGGGCGCATTTACAGTCACATATTTAGCAGGCTAATGTTGTTATTCTGTTTATTTAAAAAAAAAGAAACGTAATTCTTGCAAAGAAATGATCACTGTATCGCATGATGAGGAGACTTTTCCAGAAAATCACAAATACCTTTCGGGAATTAGTAGAGGCTCTTTATTATATCCTCATGACACGGCAACAAATATTGTTATTTGTTGTTACATAATAATGAATAAATTAACAGAAATACATAAATTCAGAACTTGCAGCGATCAGAGAAATTTTGCCTCAGCACTCATATACAATATTCTTGTTGACGATGAGATTCTGTTTCCAATTGAATTTTGCCTTCAGGACACAGCACTGAACAGATAGAAAAAGTACTGATATGGGCTTCTGCAAACGTATTATTGAATAATTATTGTTGTCGCGAAAATAATTCGATTGTAGCAAGCAAAAACTTAGCCAAAAAAAGAAAGTTGGAGAATGTTACGAAAAAATAAGATATTGTTTCCCAAAATACTTCCCGCATTTCAAATAATAATTTAGAGAGTAAATTATAATCTATTTTCTTTTCGTTTATTCCATATTTACAGCACCAGTTTATGATTATGATTTTGCTCTCTAAAGGCACTGCTTCTTTTTGTTTATTTATATGCATATAACTTACCTTTATGTACTATTTTTTTACTAGCATTATAAGTTTATTATCCTTAAATTATTTCTTTTATTTATCATCCTTAAATAATTTTTTTATTTATCATACCTTAGCAAGTCAAGATGGTTTCGCAAATGTTTAGAAAGTTCATCAGGGCTGCAGATTAAAGCACAACCTGCCATGCTTCTCTCCCCCATTGAGCCGGCCTTCTCTCTTGATGGCTATGTATATCCTGTCCGTTAGCAATGATGGCAGCTATCTCGGCAGTGTTCGTTTTGTTGGTGTTCTAGAATACAGAGGTTAACCAGCACTCAGAAAATTGTAAGAGTGTGCTGGCATTGCAAGCAATTTCACGGAAGGGAAAGAATGCTCTGGCCTGTGCAGAGTACAGTATATGCAAAGTAAAGGTAAAGGGTGGTACTGGGAAGAATTGCACAGTATGGCTGTGGCCCTGTGGGAGGTGCTACTGGGTGCGCCTTACCAAAGATCGCAGGGTAAATAATTTGGTAAATGGGCACGTAGTGAAGGCTTGATTCTGTGGAACACAATAATTAAATGAGACTGTGAGGAACTGCACAACCATGGGTGCACATATGAAAAGGTAGCAACTGGGTACGTGGCTGTTCAGGGGAATAGTTGCAAGGCTTGGTTCTGAAGAATGCAATAATTAATTGGGCACGTAAGTGCAAGGCTAGGTGAACAAAGTGATTGATGGGTTTGCCAAAAATGCAAAAGGTTAATATACAGGGATTGTAACACCTCAAGGCTACAATGCGCAACTTGCGCTTGAATAAGACTGGCTTGCAATGATGCAATTGATAAAGTTAACTAAATGAAAAATTGCTTCTTGCTAACAATGGTTTAGGAAGACGTGGTGTCGTATGTTAGAGAAAGGTAAAGTAAAAAGATTAAAATTCTCCTCTTAAAAAGTTAAATGATTTGCGAGTTTTGCTAGAATAAAATTGAAGACGTTAAATTATATAGAATGGATTTTTGCAGTAAGGTTTCTGTCCACACCTGAAGAAAAGGACTAATGAAATACAATTTACGAAATGCTTCTTTTGAAAGTTTAAACAAATTAATATAATAGGATTGAATTAGTTCCTACCCAAAACGTTAACATGCACGTCCACAAAGATGAAAAGGTAAGAAAATCACAGACAATTTGAATAGCGACTTGTGTAAATAATTCAGCCTACTGTCTACCTAACTTATACAAAACGTGTCAAATGACAAAATCATAAATAAATAAAATGTTGTGAGCAAACATGTGAGGGATAAGTAATACATTCACCAAGCAATGTGAAAACTAAAGAAAATATCTGCAGTAGGTTAAAACTTGTTTCTGTGTGAGAGACAAGAATAATTCTTAACAATGTGATAAGTGTGGGTACGATTCTTCGTAGCTTCACAAATTTATAAGTGAAACGCAGGTTCTATGAAATAAAAGAAACAAAAATTCTAAGAAGTACTACTAACACCTTATGCTAGTGACTTACTCCATCTTAAAACTACCTTCCCCAGTCACAACAAATATCTCGTGGTCAGCTAATGCACTAATGAATGAACACGGGGTAAACAGCACTAAGAAAAACGTACAAGCGCACCAACTAAGACTTTCGCCACTTTAACGGGAACTCTAACAGGACAGCAGGAATGTGTGGTTACATTTTTATGTAAATTATGCACTTTCATCCTCCCTACCATCTGCTAAACAGCATAAGGTCTGAGGGGTCTCAGTTGTGTGTGTGTGTATATATATATATATATATATATATATATATATATATATATATATATATATATATATATATATATATATATATATATATATATATATATTCATGAAGCTACAAATTTCACTCAGTATCCAATTCACGCTACTTCAGGAATATCCCAATGGGGAATTAACACCGACTGAGAATCTTTTAAGTGATAAATGGATTGGTACTTATACTATACTGCATATATATATATATATATATATATATATATATATATATATATATATATATATATATATATATATATATATATATATATATATATATATATATATTGAAAAAGTATTTGGAGGAGAAGTTTCAAGGTGGTGGGGGTGTAAATGACTGGGTAACATGGGAGAGGAGGGGAGCATTAAGGATCTGTAGAGGAACTCACTCAGAGAAAGGGTTGTTTTGGAAGGTGGGTGGGCCTGGGGAGCAGTTTCCTTTTGGGGGTGGGGTATTCAGTGTTGAATGGGTGAATAGGGCTAAGTAGACGTCTGGCATGGTAGAGATTGTTAATTTTTTTTGCCCGCTTACGTTTATAATTTTTCCACATTTTATTGAAGAATATGCCCAGTACTGTACTGTAACAAAGCAAAAAATGCGAAGAAGAGATGTGGTATAGTGACAGACCGACAGACAGACAGACAGAACAACAACTAAGATATCGCTTTCATTGCAGCCTATGCAGTAACACACACACTTCTTCACTATTTTATTCATATTTCATGTTATTCTCATTCATATTTTTACTGTATTTTCTTATTTTTTTATTATTACAACCCAAAAGATATAAACGATTTTGTGCAAAGGATATGTATGTGTGCACACAACTCGTTTGCGTTTGTTGGTGCTACCAAGACTTAAATTATAAACAGCACATTTTGCCAACTCCTACTAATTTGCATTTTAAGTACTTTTACGGTGCTTCGATGTGAAATATCAACAGCGATGAAATATTATTTTGTGCACTGATGTGATATATGTGATAATTGTATTTAGAGTTAACTAAACTTTCAATGAAATACTGTGCAGTAAATGAATCAAAACAAAAATACAAGGCAACATTGGATAATGTACTAAGAACCATACACACACTTGCACACTGGGAAAGAAGTACCGTAGTAGAGAGAAAGAGTTAGCTTTTGCGAACGTTATTGGCTTTTTTTGTGTACACAACAATGTATTTTACAATCTTTGGGGCAAATGAAAAACATTGTTTAGCCTACCGTAGTGCGTGTTGCATGCGAGAGAAAAGAAAGAGTTTGGGTAAACTATCGTACTGTGTTTCATACAAGAGAAAAGTGGGTTTACTTTTTGTTTGCAGTTTGATGTTTTTTACAATATTTGGGGCAAATGAAAAACTTGAGTAGCATACCATATTGCGTATTGTGTAAGAGAGGAAAAACGGGGTTAATTTCTATTTTTTAAGTTTATTTATAGAGTTCATTTTGTTACAAATATGGGGAAATAAGAGAGACAATTGCTTTTTGTATCAAGGTTTCAGTTCAAGGTGTGATTGTTGTTATTTGTAAGCATATATAGTGCTTATGGTTTTGCAGTAGTGACAAGGTAAGGTGAGGAAGGGTATCGAGTTACCCTGGAACACTTGTAGATTTTTTACTTGCCTTTATCCAGAGTTCACCACTATCTGACAGGGCCTTGGCTCTATTAATCCAGATAATTAAGGGATTACTACATTATAAACAACATACAATTATACATAGAAAATGTGGGCTTTTTTAAGTAGGGTTCTACTTCTTTTTCACTCTTTTGAAACTTAATGAATTTAGCATATAAAGTCTATAATGCAGTTTACAAATACTTTTGTGTTGCTGAGAGGTTAAGTTCAATTCTAAAATGATGTTTCTGAATAAAACTGGATAAAAGACAGAACGGTTCCTTAGATATTTGGCAAAACTAGCTTTTTGTTGAAGGATGATTTTACTTTTTTGTAGAGTTGTAGGGGAGAAGGTTTGATATACTTAGGAGTCACATTTAACTAGGAGATAGGGTGTACAGCTAGGGTTGAGAACAAAAGAACAGCAGCTTGGAAGAAGTGGAGGGAGGTGACTGGGTAGTTGGTGATAAAAGAATGCCAAAAAAACTAAAAATAAATACTTTCGCACAAGTAATCAGACCAGTGATGCTGTGTGGTTCAGAAACATGGACATTCAGAAGGGAGGAACAGCGGCTGGAGCAAACAGGAATGAGGGTGCGAGGTGGATTTTGTAGATCTTGCTGCATAAGAGGCTAGTAAATGAACAAATCTTTCGAGGTGCTTGGGTGGTACAAGTATGAGAGAACTGTCGAGACTAAGAATTTTGGTCATATAGTATGGTTGAGACGGGATGAAAGACTGAAGAGGGTTGGGGTGGAATCTTTTACGGGTAGAAGGTCAAGAGGGAGGCAAAGAATTAATTGGAGTGATATAGCAAAGAAGGATTCAGAGGAAAAAGGGTTTAGTGGAGTAAAATGCTTTCGATATGAATAGCTGGAGATGACTCATGAAGGTAACTGACCCCCTAGCAGAGGGAAAGAGGTTGAGTGAAGAAGGTGAGAAGGTTTGGTACACAACTTTTACTCCATAAATTTATGCCGTGCAATTTATATTTTAGATAAATCTTAACATTTTAAATGACATGACTATGAAAACATATAACTTCTTAAGGTAACAGATTTTTTCACGAGAAACACCTAGAAATTATAATTAAAAACAGTACGACAACAGGGATTGTAAGTTACCCGAAATGGTTCAGGGTTTCTAAAGTACTCTCCATTCCTAATCTTTAGGCGATTAAGCTATCATGCAGCTGTAACTTGATGGGATATTTAAAATGCAAATCTTGTCAATAACATATAATAAATGGTTCCAGGGGCACAAATGAGTAGTAGGGCATCAGTTGATAACGTTACCCTCTCTTCTTCTCTCTTTCAGTGTGTGTGTGTGTGTGTGTGTCTGTGTGTGTATGTAAACTAGATCAGTTTCCATTTCATGAAGTTTATCGCTTAAAATCCTTTTAACCTTCATCAATCATTTATTTATTCAGCACTTTTGTCAGTCTTTCTCCGAAAATTCCCCCATGAAACAAAGGTCCAAACGAACCAGACTCCGGCGGCTATCCGGATAAGAGTTAAACGAACCAAAATCCTTTTGAAATTGTCATCCCCTAAAAATTTCAAATAGACTTCCAAAGCGCTTGATTTTCTCCAGTGGTGATGAACAAAACAATTTGAGAGTTCTTGCTATATTGAAGGAGTATTAGGAGGAACATCATGATCAGAAAATGGTATCATATCTGATGTCTTTTTTCCTAGCAATGGTCATTGGGTTTGGTTCAGTCATTTTCAAAAGATAAAGTCAACTGGCCATCTTCCACAAATCACTTGAATAAAGAACATGGGTGAGTGGCTGTTGTGCCTTTGCCTCATAAAACTGTTTGCTATTCAATTTGAAGGTTATCAGAATTTACATTTTGCTGATGTGTAGCGGTGCCAGGCACCTTGTATGTACCAGAACCCTTTTATTCCTTTTATTACAAAATTCTGGAAAGATCTTCCCAGCAGCTTTAATAATGTTGGTGGCCATAATATATTTATAAAATAAAAGCTGAAATACTGGCTATAACATTAAACAAATGTGTAAATCAGCTCATTAGTCCCATGAACTATTGGTGGTGGGGTTTGACTGATTTGATTGTAAAATTTCTTTCTATTATTCTCGTTTTACTTTTTTGTGAATTCTTATCCCTTTAGGCTTATCCATCTGCGATTATGTTTATTTTGGAATATTCAGAAAAATACGAGTGATACACTTACCTAAGTAAATTGTGCCTACTCTCAAATGCTAAGGAAATTGCTCGCTTATGCTTCCTATAAGGAAAGTACAATATCCAATATCGAGCGTGACTAGGAAAAAGATATAAGCCCTATATGGCAATGTTTACTATAGCTCACTGTGAAGAAAGATATTTGTTATATTGGGAATCATAAAAGTTTTCATTTTCACCTATAAACTTCTCGCTTCTCAATAATATACTTAGAGACACTAAGACAAAAATGTAGAAATCGTACAGTGACTATAACAATTATGTTACTATGACATATTAATCAACAGTAAATTGTAGTTTTTTTTTTTTTTTTTTAAGAGGGTTTTTAAGTTAGCCGAAGTGGCAAGAAGCGATACTGGACCTTATATGGAAGAATCACATCGGGATTAGTGACTTTTTTTTATTATCAGTGAGTAAAGTACTTGTCCCGTTGTCTACACTATCTTTATGTGGTTAAAGAGATTATTAAATGAAACTAAGTAGTTGAAATGATACAGCTATATTAATTAAAATCTTATTGATTTAGCATCAAGAGACTTTTATTGATTAGCATCAGGCAGTCATGTGCAATCTCCCCTTAATACTTTAACTATTCTTAGTTCTACGAATTTTGCACATTATTTCTGGTACTTTCGTTCCGTTCCTTATGTCCTACTTTCGTCCTTTACACTTAACATTAATGGTTATTTCTTTAGAATGTCTTCATTCACTTGGATGTGATAATATATGCTAAAAAGAGGGCAAAGAATAACCTCTTCACTCGTTATTTAAAAAAAAAAAAACGTTCATGACCGGCATAGAAGTATTTACAATTAAGGAAAAACCTATGAAACTCACTGAACATTAATATTTTTTTTTATAATGAATACAAGATTTTAAAATTTCCTTGCATTGAATTAATTGTAAAATCTAGGAACCTAAAGTAGAAACTAGGAAATGCAGTACTTCTTAAATTAATCACATCTAAGAATAACTGATGAAATCGACTGCATTATGACATATAATACATTATTAAATGTAAAAAAAAAAATTAACCTAAATTGAATTGGTATTTTTTTTCAATGAATATAAATATTTTCATGAAGGAGTTTATATATATCACTTGTACGGTCAGTCAGCCAGACATTTTATTGATATAGCTCAGAAATGACATGAATCTATTGCACTGATGGCGTTTCATATTGACTGTATCATTTTAAGGACAGTTTAAATAAATTCTCTGATCAAAAATGCGCTTGATTAATAAAACTCTCAACTATTCATAATATTTCCTGTAAAATGTACTAACAATACAGTCAGCACTGACAAAAAACAAAAGCTGTTACTGTTTCCGCTCAATGGCATTTTTATGCTATAATCCTTTTCACATTATTGATCGGAATACATTTATGGTTCTTTTTATCAGTTCTTAGATCAATATGAAAAAAAGTTATTGATAGATGTTGCACCATTTAATAATTCAGACAAACATTCAGCAACAGTTTTATCGTCTTACATTAATCTGGCTTCACACAAAATCAATAATAATCGTAGTTTCATGTTACTTCTATATGAAGCAGACTGAATAAAAAATCAGATTCAACCTGTGCTTAATGATTTAAGAAAATCTTCACCAGTGGTTATTTGCTTAAGTTGCAAATCAGTCAGCCATAAATAAATGAAAACAATAGTAAAAATCGTGGTTTTTTTTATGATGTTTCTGCGGCAGATAGGTAAAAAGTTCTGTTGATTTATGCAAGTGAAAAATTGGAAATTTTAGGGTAGATCTTTAAGATAAAATTTTATGGAGGAAAATGGCTGTTGCAAATAAAAATGAAATATCTAAAAAAATCTTACCTGAAAATTGAAACAGCTCTTGCAGCCACACACACACACACACACACACACACACACAGAGAGAGAGAGAGAGAGAGAGAGAGAGAGAGAGAGAGAGAGAGAGAGAGAGAGAGAGAGAGAAGGAATTATTAAAAGTCAGATGGATAGATAGATAGATAGCCAATTATATAGAACAAGATTAATCAAATATTTCAGCGTTGAAGTAATTCAGATTGATTTTTCTGAAAACAGACATTTATACTCACTGTCTACCCTTTCTTTATTTGGAGGCTTCATATGCTCTACTAAACATTTTAATTCATTATAATGAAATCTAAATATCACTAGAAAGTTATACATGCTTTTGAGGTAAATGATATATTTATTTCAGTGCATTTGAAATGTGACATCAGTTCTTGTGAACTGGAAAAGATTTCTTTTAGTTACTTATAACGAATGTTGGGAAATTTTCCTTCATGCCCAAGGCGAAATGTAATTTAGTCTAACTGAAGACATTAGTTTTAGAATTTGCTCAAAGAATGTAAAATAGCTACTTTATTACGAGAGTATACTCTTCGTTTAAATAGCATTCATCTAAAAAAACAACAACAACGAATAATTAAACAGTTTGAGTATCACGTATCTGTTCACTGGAGAATTTCTTTTATGTCTCCTCTGTTATCTCTTCGAGTCTTTTTGACACCCCCTGTCGCTCACAATAAACTCTGAAGATTCGTTTCTGAGTTATGAGTTTTATGATGTCCTATAACCCACGCTAAGCGCTAAATTACTGTATTGTGGAGAAGTGGATTCTGTCTCGTTTCACCATACATTACTTCAAATCTAGGGAGTTATTCATAATATATTCAAAATTATGGTGTTTATGACCTGCTTCACATCAGTTTCAAGCACACAAACTTTGACCAGTCTGATTTCCTTCTTAGTTCATTTAAAAATAAGGAGAGGACATACACTTAGATGTTTAACAGAAGAAAACTGTGTAACTGATAATATCTTTTCGGGGCACAAAGAGGACTGGAAGTTTATTTAGGGAATAACATATTAAAAAAAAGAATTCAGGCATTATCAAGAATTGGTCATTTC
The DNA here is from genome assembly GCF_040412425.1 of Macrobrachium rosenbergii. NCBI lineage: Eukaryota > Metazoa > Arthropoda > Malacostraca > Decapoda > Palaemonidae > Macrobrachium > Macrobrachium rosenbergii. The sequence goes on from NC_089741.1 coordinate 71,138,141, forward strand.
TCCTTACCCAATATTCTTTCATACAGAGGTCATTGCAGGCGTGTCTTTCTTTAAACTTAAATCAAAATCTGAAGGTTGAATAGACGAAAAAACTGTATATATGTATGTATATATATATATATATATATATATATATATATATATATATATATATATATATATATATATGTGTGTGTGTGTGTGTGTGTGTGTGTGTGTGTGTGTGTGTACGTATGTATGTATTTATGTATGTATGTATGTATATTGTTCCCCAATTAAACTTCCTATCCTCTTGGCGCCCCAAAAAGATATTGTCCATTACACAGTTTTCTTCTGTTAAACATTAAGCGTGTGTCCTCTCCTTATATTTAAATGAACAAAGAAGGAAACTAAACTGCTCAAAATTTGTGTGCTTGAAACTGATGTGAAGCAGGTCATAAACACCATAATTTTGAATATATTATGAATAACTCCCTAGATTTGAAGTAACGTATGGTGAAACGAGACAGAATCCACTTCTCCACAAGACAGTAATTTAGCGCTTAGCGTGGGTTATAGGACATCATAAAACTCATAACTCAGAAACGAATCTTCAGAGTTTATTGTCAGCGACAGTCGGTGTCAAAAAGACTCGAAGAGATAACAGACATAACACAAAAGAAATTCTCCAGTGAACATATACGTAATGCTCAAACAGTTTAAGTATTCGTTATATGTTTTTAGCTGAATGATATTTAAATGAAGAATATTGTTCCTGATTATCATATCATACATTTTAAAACTAAAAGTTATTTGAATCACATTCTTAAAACTGAAAAACAGTTAACTGGTAGTTTAGACGACATTTTTAAAACAAAGAGACCCTGCTGAAATAGCGATAAAGAGTTTGGAATGTTTTTGAGGAAAATATGGAATCACATCTGTAAAAGAATTTACACAGAGATGACTGTTATTTGCTGTGAAAACATCTAAGATTTTCCAACTTTATTTTGGGGGAGATAAAAGGAAAAGACGTTCACTTGTTTACAAAGTGCAATGTATATTTACTGATGAACAAATAAAGAGATTTATTTGCAGACTGCGAGGGGGAATTCGTTTTGTCTATTTACTATGAAGGTTTGTTTTTAAGAAAATGTACGAGATTCGGAGGAATTCGATCAAAATTTTAAGGATTTTATAGTGAATCTTACTCTAATGTCTCGATACAACATTGTGGAAGTGAAATCTTGATAGATGCAGGAGATGTTAAAATAAGACCAGTGACAAACTGCAAAAATATATAACTGGTAAATAACAACACAATGATAGTTTTCATACCGCTATTTTTAGAAGTAAAGTAGCTTCGGCAACTTAGGTATTAATTTTTACAGCTTCAGTTGTTTTAATTTTAAGTTACCTCTTTAAACCCTCTCCTCCACAGGGGTTATTCCCGAACCCCCAACTGCTCTGGCATTCACAAAGAAATTTAATTTCTTTATTAATATTTCCCCCATAATTATTTGCCCTCCGGGTTGTTCTATACACAGCTAAATAAGTTCCTCACTGATAAATTTACTCCAAAAATTAGGTCTCCAACAGTCCATAAAATTCCCTTTTATTTGAGTCTTCCCTTTAATCATGATTGTTCTTTATATACCGAAATTAATTCATTAATATAGCAGTAATGTCCCATTATAAAAAGTCACCTCATGTCCACTAATCCTCTTACCATAAGTTCGCTTTTTTATATACTTTTATTTAGCTTGCTTTTTTGTGTGTTTGTCTGAGTTAAATCTTGTAACTCAATTTTCGACCTGTTCCCTTCGTCCGATGGACTTGAAATTTTGCATGGTTACTCAGTTCCGGTGACAATGCAACCTTACATGATCAGTAGATCAGCAGTGGCCTCTGGTGACCCTACAGTGACCTCTCCCGGTATCTCAAGATTTGTATGAAACTCTTCTGATTTTTTCACAACTTCTTTGACTCGGTAGAATAAGTTAACAACCGTGCGAATTTTTTAGACCCTCTCTGGCTCGACAGGATACTACGTTCATTTTTATTTTATTTTTTTTTTTAGTTACAATCATAAATAGGTTACAATTTATGTAAAAAAAAAATTTCAAAACTAAAAAGAATAAATAAAAAAATATAAAAAAAAAACTTTTTAAAACACGCTTTTATTAAAATGGACTAAAAAATGAAAAATAATTTTTTTTTAGACAAACCAGAATTTTCTTACAATTAATCATGTCTACAAAAATAAAAGTGTGGGCGTCAAACATGGAAGGAAATGCTACAAGAAATAAAAAAAAAATTACATATTTCATTTTTGGTAGCATTTCCTTCCATGTTTGGCGCCCACGCTCTTATTTTGTAGACATGATAAATTGTAAGAAAATCCTGACGTGCGTAAAAAAATTATTTATTTATTTTTTACTTTTTAGGGCACTTTAATAAAAACGTGTTTTAGAAAATATATATATTTGTTTTATATTTTCTTATTAAATATGAGGATAGACTAGACCCTCCGATGACATCGAATGCTGTGTATTTATTTTCTTGCCCCCGATGCAGTCAGGCGAAACATGATGCCTCTCGGAGGTTGCTAAAAGTCCGCACCGACTAATGCAGAGGCGGTAACTATCGTACTGGGATCCAGGAATCTAAACAGGAATTTCCTAATATTCGCGAGCATGTGGAAAAATGAGAAAGGAATATTAAATATAATAAGTTTAAAATTTTGTCGAGGGCTCGTATTCCCCAGCAGCTAGCAATCCTCGAGTCTCTTTGTATGAAACAGGTAGACTGAAGTTAAAGAATCAAAATGCCTCCGCCCCTCTTTTCTTTGCACGAGTTTACCCAGGACTTTTGCTCGTTCTCTTTCCTGCCGTTTGGATGGTAATACCTTTCTCCTGGCATTTT
>NC_089741.1:71143523-71203523 GCF_040412425.1 Macrobrachium rosenbergii
TCAGTCGTTGGGTGGGTGATCGCTCTCCTCGGCGTTGATTCCTTGGGAAGGGGTCTTTACCATAATTTCCTTAGTTTACTCAGCTGTAAATGAGTACCGATTCTCGATGGGGTAGGGTCCAGCTATGGGTTAAATAGCAAAACTCAGCAATGGTGGAAAAAAATTAAAGAATAAACGACAACGACGTAAATGGAACCTTTGGCAACAGAGGAGCTTCGTCCGGCAGCCAGGTACACAACCCAATCGACGCGGAGAACGGTCAGGTACTTGGAGGTCGTCATCCAGCAACTGACCACCACAACAACGGTAACCACCGACCAGAGACTGGAGCTACAGTGGCAAACCGGAAGAAGAAATGTACAAGAAAAGAAAATATGGAAATATGGAGATGTTACATCACAAGCAACCCGACAGAAAGAAGATACAGAAGAAGACTGGTCAGTATCTGGAATGAGAGAAATAACACCCCTTAAACAGAACAGAGGCTGGCAGGCCAAGTAAGGAACATAAAGAAAAAGAACTGGCCCTACACAACAGAAAGAGAGGAACTGGAAAGAGAAATAACACCCAGCAACAAGGACAAGAAGATGAACTAAGAGACAATAACACAGAAAACTACAGGAATGGTGAGCTACCAAACAATAACACACAAGGAATCACCGAAGGTGTAGCAGAGAGGTCAGAATGGGTGGAAAAGATCAGACAACGGATGAAGCCAGATACAGAAAGAACAAAGATCCCCTCCATGAAAGCCTACAACACCAATAAAATAATGGGAAAAAACAAGTGAAGTTAATGAAATAATGAGACTAATCCTCACCACTAATATCACAGAAACAAATAACCTGGTATATGCAGGAGCAAGACTAGTAGTAGAATACATAGGGATACAAACACCAATACCACCATCACAACCAACCCAACAGAAACCAAAACAGCAACCACCTCAGAAAAGGCGCCTGGAAATACAAATCATGATGATAAGACCTGATTTGAGTAAACTGAAAGAGATGGCAGAAAGGAGGCGAAGAAGCAAGAAAACAAGAGAGGAACTGAATGAGAAATAAAAGTACAGGGGAAGGGACTAAACAACACAATACAAGATATAAATCAGAGGCTTAAAGCCAAAGCAGATAAGATCTAACGGTACATAAACATGAATAAAGGATACCAACAGAACAAATTTCTGAACCAACCAGAGAAGACTAATGATACAGCCAACTAAGAGGGAAAGACAACCACCAGGAAATTCATGAAGCCGAACCAAGGAAGAGACTCTGGGAAAAGATATGCAGCATGGCTCCAGGAAATCAAGGCAGAAGAAATGGGGAGAATAAAACAAAGATTCGCCGAGATCACGACAGACACAGTCAAACACCAACTAAAGAAAATGCCCAACTGGAAAGCCCTAGGTTCCGATGAAGTCCATAGATACCAGTTCAAAAACTTAAAGGCCCTACACCCATGAATAGCAAAACAACTCCAGCATTGTATCACAAACCACCATGTGCCCATATGGATGACCACAGGGAGAACAGCCTTAGTACAGAAAGACAAGAATAAGGGAAATATAGCAAGAAACTACAGGCCTATCACCTGCCTACGAATGATGTAGAAGTTACTAACAGATATCATCAGTGAAAGGCTATACAACTACCCAGATACAAACACCATCCCCCACCAACAGAAAGGATGCAGGTGGAAGTGTAGGGGCACAAAAGACTAGCTCCTAATAGACAAAATGGTAATACAGAATGGTAAGAGAAGGAGAACCAACCTAAGCATGGCATGGATTGACTACAAGAAAGCCTTCGACATGATATCGCACACATGGCTAACAGAATACCTGAAAATATATGGGGCAGAGGAAAACACCATCAGCTTCCTTAAAAATACAATAGGCAACTGGAATACAGTACTTACAAGCTCTGGGCTAAGACTAGCATAGGCTAACATCAGGAGAGGGATCTTTCAAGGCGACTCACTGTTCCCACTACTCTTCATAATAGCCATGATTTCCATGACAAAAGTACTGCAGAAGATAGATGCTGGGTACCAACTCAAGAAAGGAGGCAACAGAATTAACCATCTGATGTTCATGGACAACATCAAGCTGTATAGTAAGAGTATCAAGGAAATAAATACCCTAATCAAGACTGTAAGGATTGTATCAGGGGACATCAGGATGGAGTTTGGAAAAGAAAAATGTGCCTTGGTCAACATACAAAAAGGCAAAGTAACAAGGACTGAAGGTATATTGTATTTTTAAGGAGGCTGATGGTGTTTTCCTCTGCCCCATATATTTTCAGGCATTCTATTAGCCATGTGTCATGTCAAGGGCTTTCTTGTAGTCAATCCATGCCATGCCTAGGGTGGTTCTCCTTCTCTTACTATTCTCCATTACCATTTTGTCTATTAGGAGCTAGTCTCTTGTGCCCCTACCAGATGGGAATAGCATCAAACACATAGATGAGACAGGGTACATATACCTGGGAATTATAGAAGAGAGGATATAAAACACCAAGAGATGAAGGACACTCTCAGGAATGAATATATGCAGAGACATAAGAAGATACTCAAGTCAAAACTCAGAGCCAGAAACATGGCGAAAGCCACAAACACATGGGCAGTACCAGTGATCAGATACAGTGCAGGAGTAATGGAGTGGACAAAGGCTTTACTCCGCAGCATAGACCACAAAACCAGAAAACACATGACAATATATAAAGCACTATGCCCAAGAGCAAATACAGACAGACTATACATAACAAGAAAGGAAGCGGGGAAAGGGCTACTAAGCATAGAGGACTGTGTCAACATTGAGAGCAGAGCACTTGGGCAAAATCTGAAAACCAGAGAAGATGAGTGGCTAAGGAGTGCATGGGAAGAAGGACTAATAAAAGTAGAAGAAGACCTAGAAATATACAGAGACAGGAGAATGAAAAACAGAACAGAGGAATGGCACGACAAACCAATGCAGGGACAGTACATGAGACAGACAAAAGAACTGGCCAGCGATGAAACATGGCAATGGCTACAGAGGGGAGAACTCAAGAAGGAAACCCTTGCTATTAGGTTACTTGACATAGCTAACAGGTTCACCCTCCCCCTCTCTCCAAGTCTTATAGCAAAAGATTACGGGTCAAAATGTATTCCTTTAAAATTTTACATAATTCATTAATTATAAACTTAAATATCACTAATTCACTATAGTGTTTTCTTTAATGAACTGATATTATTGCTGTCTACATTAATATTAATAGCTGAAAATTAGTCAGTTATTTATTTAATCATACAAAACAAATGAACATACTCGTACATCTCAGTAAGAGAGAAAATTATTATTTTTATTATTTGTTATTATTTAATCTTACTAAACTTAATATTAATATTAATATTTAAAATTAGTATTATAAATCATTATTTTATCATAAACTGTATATGTAGACAGAGTATGGTATTTAGTCACAAAAATATTATGAAAATACAGAATATTGTTTCTAGGAAAAAATCCACGAATGGGTGAGTTTTCCACGAATAATTTCTTGATATGTTCCACAGAATATTCCCTGAATCCCGTGAATTGTGAGAAAGCGAACATCAGGGGTTTACTATATCAATGCTAACTACAAATTATAAATGTCAAGGTCAAGGAAAGGAGTAGTTCTAACCTCCTGAACTGAAAACAACCCATATCAAAGAATTGTGAGATGCCTACAAAAGGAGAGAGAGTGAGGAGGGTGGACAGGTTGGTAAACACACATTGCTTTAATAGCCATAAAATAATTCAGTAAATGTAAAGCCTCGTTAGAAGTCAAATTCCCATTAGAGACTAGAACTTGTCCCATTCACCTTTTAACTTGTAACTTAGTCTTTCTTCTGCTCTGCTCAGTTCTCATGGATTACAAATGATGATCTGCTATGACTTCAAAGCATTGTTACATCTGCACAGGACCGTAATAAATAATTCTGTGGACTTACCGAGTCCAAGTTATATTGAATTGTGTTTGGCAGGTGGTAATGAGAAATATGAGTTGGAGATAGGGTGAGTAAAGTGGGTTTGTTTGAGCACTTGAGGGATGAAGGATTAAATCATACGGAGAGAGAGAGAGAGAGAGAGAGAGAGAGAGAGAGAGAGAGAGAGAGAGAGGTGGTAATTCATGGTATGTAACTACTATTTGAAATCATTCTTGATTAAACTCATGCACTTGACTTATGGCTTCACTAGATATTAAATTCTCGTTACTGAGTTGTCCTTTTAGCATCTTACACTGAATTATTATTCCCGTCAGGCTAGAAATACTTAGGAATGAATTCAAAGCTATAGACTCTAGCAAAAGTACCAGTGGCAAATGCAATGATAAACTCATCCATCTGAACAGTTTTTGCTCTTGCCCGAAAGACTTTGAAAGGATTTTCAGAATATGTATGGTTGATGGTACATGTTTCATTCCAGATAATCGAATCAAAGGATTATTGCAACAACACCTGTCAGTTGACGCTCTGTGCCTTTGTGACTCCAATATTGCAATATTTCTTGTCGCTTTCTGTGTTATTGAACACTTCAGTTTATTCACAAGATAATGAAAATAGTTTTTCGATTGAATCAAGTCTCATCTGAAATATTCATGAAAGATGTCCTTCATGCACTTTGATCTTTTCTGATGTACTTACAAGTAGGCAGAAATGTTTCACAATAAGTTTGGTTCTTCCCAACTTTGGAGACCACCAAAATTAAAGTTTTCTCATTCATAACAATGGCACATGAAACAATATTTTGAAACTTCAGATAAGAAATATACATTTCCCTTCAAATGTCTTTGCTCTTATCATGTTCTGTCGCCAAAGAAACTTAAGTTGTTGGTGAAGGACCCCATTTTCTCCAAAATGCATCTCACAAGAGGCAGTTGCTTCTGAGACATACCAAGAGATTTTTTCCTTCCAAATTTCCATCGTAACCATTGTCAATTTTTTCTACATTTTGAATGCTTTTTTCATTGCACCTAAACTACCTGTACATACTAATTGAAAAGTAGTCTATGCAGAGTATCGCACACAAAGCATTTTTGTTTTTGCTAATCACAAAGTGGTTTCCATTCTTCAAACAGGAAGATTTTACAATATTTAGGACACTTTTTAGGGACACTCAAGGGACCACTTGCACATGGCCAGTAGTCATAATTATGAAGTGTTATCCATTTCACTCAGTCATTGCTGTTGTGTAGTTTCCAAGTTAATTATCCTTGGTAATATCTTCCATTTTGTGATTGTAAATAATAAATTACCATTAAAGGATCCACTTTCACTTAGCGACCTACCACTTATTTGTTTTTCTTGCATTTCTTTTGTTTGTGGGCTTACAAGGGGTTTTGTAAGGTCAAGATTATTAACTTGAAATAAAATAACACAGACCATCTCCTCGTAATCCGTAACTGTGGCGACCTTGCCAGGATGTTGCTAATTAATGGGATTAGACTTAATATAAAGAAATTGCACCCCCAAATTTTAGCAATTGGTTCAAACCTGCAATATTTTAATTTCAAAGGCAATCTAGAACCAGTAACGGAAGGTACTGTGGTCTTAGAACCGGAGTGTTAAATTGTTCTATCACACTTTTGATGGGTAGGGTATTAGGGATTTATTGCATGCTACATTTTTATAAAAAACTCAAGCAGCAAAGCATAAAAAAAAGCAAGAGTGAACATAAGTAGCAGCGGAGCGATTAAATTAGCGATGCATCAATAAAGAGCTGCGAAGTTTTCACAGTTTAGGCAACGAGCACTCAGTCAGGAACTAAGAATTATCAAGTTACGGTTTCTTGCCATTTACATGTCGGCAACCTTTGCATGAAATTAGCTAGCCATAAGGTAGTAGTGAACTATAGCTAGGTGAGCATTTTGAATTTATTCATCCACGAGACATAGAAACACCATGATTGACAACCCGCTCCCCTGTCTGGTTAGCCAGCTCCCATCTGCTAAACACGACGCTCAGACCAGGGGACAGTTTATTTCATTTGCAAGAAAGTCTGGCTCACTCTCACAATTCTTTGTCTTAGTATAGTAGCTGTGCTATTCGCATATCATTTACCTAAATAGCTGTTTAAATTACACTTGCACAAGGTAGATCAGTACAAGTAAATCTGTGCCGCATAAATAAGAAAGATTTTCATCGAGGGTAGTGCATGCAGACATTTTTCGTACAAGCGACAAGTACCAGTAGAGTTTGTTCACCTCACACACCAACTCGCCAGTTAGCCAGACGCCTTAAGCTCCTCCCTTTACTGACGCTTGGAGTCCAGCCAACACTTTGCTCCCGTGTTTATAAATAATCGCTCATGTGACGAGTTCCCCATCATAACAAACACTGCCATCTTGAATCAGCTGTCAGTGTCATAACAAGACAGCCATCTTGAATCACTTCCCTATCAAGCACATTACTGCAGTGTCATTACAAACATACGCCCTTTTTATTATTTGCAAAAGGTTTTGATCACTGTTTGGGAATCATTTACAACTTGCTTAAAATTTTTACAATTTACTTTCAAGTTAGGAAAAAAAACACACCCCCTTACTATTATTATGAGTGCTTAAAGGGTAGTCATTCTTCATTTGGAAGGCAATTGATCACTGCCATAACATTCACTGTAATGCAAGAGGGGAATCTTAGCATCTTCATTAGCTCAGCTATTATCATTTATTACTCATCCATAAGTTACATTTTGTTTATTTCATTTGAGAGGGATTTTCTTTTTCCATTAAGTTATTCCTTGTTACCCATCATTTTTGGGAACATGTACTCTTAAACACATATGAACCGAGTCAGCTGGAACCATTAGGCAATATTTCTATCAACTCCGGTAGGGTCAGTTTCTTCAGGCAATTGGAAACACACAATCATGGTTAGGCTGGTAACTACACTGATAACACTTCTGGAAATGAGACAATTCCAGGTAAGACAAACACTGAGATTACGCTCCCTCTATAATTTAATAGATACAAGAATTGGAGGGAGATCCTTTACTCTACTCACTTGCTAGCAAGGGGTGAGAATTATGCTATGCACTGTCAGGGAATTTACACATTGGGACAGTACATTCACTGTTCAAGCTGAAGAGACAAGAAGTTACTGAAGTAATAAAATTTGCGAGAGAGATGATAAAACAAGTGAAAGAAAAAGACACTGGCCAACTAGTTTCCTTTCTGGGACATGTACCTTCCTTGCTTCCTGGTTTTGATTGCACACACAACCTTATGTCGATATGACCTAAGTTATCAGCAATGTCCAGTGTGAAAAAAATGTGAGTTCCACAGTCACCCTGGCTTGTGTGTGTATGGGCAGAGGTCACCTGTACTGAGTATCGCCTGGACCAATCTGAGTTGAACTGAACTGAACTGAACTTGGATGTGACCTGGGGTTATATGGTCTTGGTTGTTGCTTGGGGCATCGCTTTGGGGTGCAACATCGTCATATACCTGGGAATTAGGAAACAGGTTCAGCCAGAAAAGGTTTGGAAAAACTCAGTGAGAGATAAATTGAATCTGAGGACTGAGACAGGGAAACAGCTATCTACCTCCCATATGTGTTCCTAAAGGGACATATAAAAGCCTATTCCTGGAAGAGGGTGAGACTGTCAATGGTCAAAACTCTCCTGTCACTCCTAGGTCTGTGGGTATGCCTATCCCCTACTGTCTGGTATTTTCCCAGTAAACTTCCTAAGAGTTGGTGATCCGGCTGTAATATTTGCAAGTTTATATATATATATATATATATATATATATATATATATATATATATATATATATATATATATATATATATATATATATATATATATATATATATATATATATATATATATATATATATATATATATATATATATATATATATATATATAAAAGATAAAATCCACGAAGAAACGGAAACACTGGAATGCAGCACTCCAGTGTTTCCTTCCTTCGTGGATTTTATCTTTATTTATATATTCATCACGTTCCATATTTTCGTGATTCAGTTGTACATATATATATATTTATATATATATATATATATATATATATATATATATATATATATATATATATATATATATATATATATATATATATATATATATAAAGGCCAATTCTGAAGCCTATACTCTATTTAAGTCTGTTTTATGAACAGAGGTTTGTATCTCGCTTATCCCGAGATATTTGCCTGATAGCGTGTAACGTGAGCCGACATCAGAAGATATACTTTTTCCTAACTAAAATCTAAGGACTACTGGAATGAGATACTAAGTACAAAACTAAACCTTTATTGACAAAATAACAATGAACAAAACTTCTTAAAAATTACGAAGAATGAAATCGAATGATTCATCATAACCATCAAAAGTTCTTCTAAGGAAATAAGGTCCAAAATCATAAACGCCCAATTACATAAGGAATTTCAGGAAATAACTCATATGTCCTTTAAATCATAAACAAGTCAATTAATAAAATCAGGTCATCTCAAAATGACATACCCCTCCCTTCCTTGAAGGAAGGAGAAATGGAAACGGAATGGGAATACCTGTGAAAGAACAAACGTTATATTAAAAACCAGAAAATGTAAAAATTGTAGAAACACAAATTTTCACTGCCACAGGGGTAACGTTTGTGTTCATAGTTCTAAAAGTAAAGTCTAAAATGTTTATGAGTTCTACTCACTTCACAAAATCCTCTGGAACAGTCTTCATGTGAACTACACAAACCACATGTTTCAGTTATACAATTAACGGATCGCAAATGCCCAATCCTACATTGTTCACTCCCATTTTATTCCTTAGGCAATGCACACACAAACATATTCTTCGTGACATCATTCGAGGTCAAAGTACGACAAGACACGCCTCTGTACTTCAAGGCGTCATGAGATACACGTACACACACGTACATTACCGAAATGCTTTCTTCAAAACCGGATTTTGTAACTGGTTCAGCTGATGGAACGCTTTAGGCTGAAACCGCATTTGCACTGCCTATGTTCTGTCACCAAGGAGTTTTTGCGACTTCCCGTGGTATGCGAATGGTTCAGCATTTTCTATATGCTGTGTAAGTCAAATGGACCTTGCGAACAGCTGACCCAACTTTTCAAAGGTCACCTTCGCGAGCAATTACAGTAGCTCGGTCCACGCACCTGAGGTGGACCCCACCTCAAAAGTTCTAGGTGCAAAACTTATATATATCTTATAACACAGATATTATAGCACAATCAGTTCATTCAAGAAACGCATTACTATAGACGATTTCACTCCTGGTACTGCCTCACGCTGAAAGGCCTGCGACTGCACACGCCAAGGTGATCCGACCAAGATGAAAGGCTTGCGACTGCACTAGTCCAAGCTAAAATTGTTCCTACGTCTCCCAGCAATCCGACGAAGATGAATAGCTCGCAACTGCACAAGCCCATGTTGAATGTGGCGCTCACGAATCCTTTTGCGCCGACCCAACGTCTCCCCAAATGTACGGCAACCATGAAGACATCCTGCCCGACATCTTTCCAAAGTCTTGGATCGTCTCACCAAAGTGCAGAAGTAACGTTGACAGCTTTCTCATATGTTGAGGACGGTGAAGCTATTCCAACATCTCCGTTGTGGAGTGGTATTTTCATAAGTCGGTCATATCGACAGTCATATAAAAAAAGTAACTCTTCTATTACCTATTCCATATTATTACTGAACCAAATAAGACTACTAGTGCAAAGGTCATATATTCTCAATGTGAAACAATTCCAAATTGGTACCCGGAATTTCCACGGTCAACTCACTATTAGGTACACTAACTCTAAGGAACTATTCATAAAAAATTCTATCCAACAGAAAAAGGTACTCGAGAATCCTATCCATACACTGAATACACGAAAGGCAATCCTAAACATCTGAAAGGTATCATATCTCGTAAAAGACATCAAGGTTCTACTCTGGTTAGCGAATATTTCACAATACCTGACTAATTCTCGACACAATAGCAATTGACTTAATGGCAATCGCTCCTATGATCCTAACAACTACAATACTCATGGCACAGCCCCCTTAATTTTAAAAGAGAACTGAAAAATCCCAAATACTCGAATTCGATATCCCTATCAAAACCTTCCTAAACCTCTCCTAAATCCTAACTGACATATCCCAACCCATAAAAGATCAGACCCGTTCTGTCCGATATACTAAGTACCTCTCCAAAACAAAAATCCTAAACAACAAACCCTTATTCTGTAACTCTATATTGAAAGATATTGCGTCAGACAACAAAACACATCATAACATTCTAACATAATAACACACGGGTCAAATCTCGTAAGAAATTAGCCCATGTAACAATCCCAAAGTCATATGAAAAAAAAACCAGTAACTCAAAGTAACCCATTACTATTGCCAAGTGCGAACGATGAAGTCCTTAATCGCAAATGCGATCCATAAAAAAAACAAAAACTCAAATTCATGTATCTACAAAACTCTACGGTATTCTGCAAACAATTTACACTAAGTACTGCAGCTTACATCAGAAATCACAATGAACCCGAACTACTAAAGATTCGTAAAACTCTACGGAGTAACGTCCTCCTGAATTACAACAAACTACAAGTCATGCCCATTTACAACCCATTAAAACCCGAAAGAAAAAAAAAAACGACCTGTAACTACCCATTACCATAACAACAATACAACCCAGGAATGCATCCATGCTACTATCCATTAACCCGTCTTTTTGATCTTAGAAATATGTGTCAAACGAGACACACCTGTGTTTTCATCCAGAACAACGAATCTATTTCCCTTCTTTGCTTCAACAACCCGGAACGGACCTCCAAACTTAGGACCCAGCTTATATTTCAGCTGATTCCTGACATTTATCTTCAAATAAACCCTATCTCCAACAGCCACTTTGACTCTATCTGGCTTTGCATTACTTCTATCTACCATGTCTCGTGTTTTCATCTCAAGATTCTTAGCAACGCGCGCATATCTCTCTTTCGCAGTTGAAATCAGTGGTTTTACAATTTGGCATCTGTTGGAATGGGCAACAGATCAAACGCGCCTCGCGCTGGGTATCCAAACAGCGCTTCATTGGAAGACATTCCGATGATATCGCTTAACATAACATTTATACTATGTTGGAGCTGTGGAAGATAGTGGTCCCAATTTGGGTCATTACCTCCCACGGTCATTCTAAAAGCTTCAATAACCTTTCTATTTGCTCGTTCGCACAAGCCATTCGCTTCTGATCTATATGGAATAATGTTAACTTTCTTAATCCCCGTTAAGTCCGCGAGACATTGCATCGTATGATTCACAAATTCCCATCCATTATCTGTGATCAGAACTTCCGGCGCCCCATATCGGCAAATATACCCATTAAAGAACACGATCGCTACTTCCTCTGGTGTCTTATGCTTCAACAGGAAAATCTCTATGAACCTAGTTAACTCGTCAACGACCACCAACAGGTGTCTATGGCCATAATTAACTTCACAGAAATTACTCAAGATGTCCATGTGGACTCTTGCTGCGGGTCTGGTAGGAATCGGGAATGAACCTAGTTTACATGAAACGACCCTAGATGGCTTACATGCGTTACAAACTGAACAACTTCTAACAAAGTCTTCTATATCTCTTGACATATTCTTCCAAAAGAATTGTCCTCGTACGTTCTGATACGTCTTTTAACCCCTAGATGAGGAGTGATAGACCTACGATGAACATTATCTAACACTGTAGGTACCAGGCTGGTGGGAACAACTATTTGCGTCGTATCGCCCATATCTTCACTATTTCTCAGTCTGTATCTAATCTTCCTAACTAACAAATTACCCTCTAATTCAAGCCCCGCAAAAGGCAGCTTATATCCCTTCTTAACAAAATCCCCTCTAAGAAACGCTTTTGCATCATCTCAAGGTCTCATCTTCATCTTGCTTTTTTTCCACCAGACTAATACCACAGGCAATGCTATCTCCCGATACATAACATACATGCGTACCTTGCTCATCCGAAAAACTTCTACTAAGGGTGTCTGCTACAACATTCTGTCTACCTTCTATATACTTTATTTTAGCATCAAAATCCCTGATTGTTAGATACCATCTGGCTCTTTTTGGTGAAAGATCCGGTTTATTAAAAAGATCCACCAAAGGCTTATGATCAGTCAAAACCTCTACCTGAGTACCCATTATCAATACCTTAAAATGTAGGAGGGCCGATACCACGGCAAACACCTCCTTATTGACCACCGACATGAGGTGCTCATTGCTACCCCGCATCTTAAACTTCCTACCGTAAAAAGCAATCGGGTGGAGTTTTCCATCGAATTTCTGCATAAGGCATGCGCCTATCCCGACCTGGCTTGCGTCCGTAACTAAGGTGAATGGATGTTCTAAATCTGGAAACTTCAACACTGGGGGATTTGTTAAAACATCTTTAATGGTTTGAAATACTACTTGCTGACGCTCTCCCCAAACAAACTGCACATCATCCCTTAGAATATCTGTCAAGGGCGACGCTAAAACGGAGAAGCCCTTCATGAATCTATGGAAAAATCCAGCCATGCCTAAAAATGACCGAACTTGCTTCTTAGTCTTGGGTGTAGCAAACTCTACAATTGCCTTAACCTTATCATCATTTACTCTGACACCCTCCTTAGAAATGACATGTCCTAAATATACTATCTGCTTCTTGAGAAAATTACACTTAGCTAACTTTATCTTCAAACCAGCTAACCTAAGTCTTCTAAAAACTTCCCTAAGAACTTCTAGATGCTCTTCTACTGAATCAGTGGCAAATAAGATATAATCGATGTAGATATGGGCTTTCTTCCCTGACATGCCATGCAAAACCGTATTCATCAATCTCGTAAAAGTCATTGGACTGCCTGTCAAACCAAAAAAGCATACGGGTAAATTCAAAATGACCCTTCGGCAAAGAGAAGGCCATGTACTTTCGACTCTCCTCACAAGGGAACTTGAAGGTATCTCTGCATTAAATCAATTGAAGAATAGATCTGTCTTCTTCCTATCTCAAAAAACAAATCTGGCAAACACGCCACAGGGTAGAGATCAGGAATGGTTTTCTCATTTAATTTCCTAAAGTCTACACAAACTCTGACTGAGCCATCTTTCTTGGGGACTGCAAGTAATGGAAAATTAAAGGGAGATGAACTAGGCCTAACAATGCCTTCATCTTCCCACCTATTTACTTCTTGTTCTACCTGTTCTCTAATCTTAAAAGGAATCCTATATGAAGGAACAAAAATATGCTTAGTCTTGTCCTCCAACTGAATATTGTGTTCTAACACATTCGTTAATCCTAACTTGTCTCCTTTCAGTGTGACTATGTCCACAAACTCGGCTTAAACATCTGCTACACCCTCAGCATATTCCTTGTAATCAGCATTTGCTAACTGGCTCTAAACACTTGCCTTCTAGCTTGTAAATCTGCTTCTGAGAAAGAACTAAAATCCCCAACAATGTTCACTGAATTATCTTCATCGACCCATTCAACAAAGTCGATTGCATAAGTACCCTTTGATAATTACGAACTGTATCATTACAGTTCAGCAACTCCACCCAAGTCACCCCTGAATTCGTTACAACATTTACCGAACTAGTACACAAAACTCCTTTCAACCTCTCGCTACCCTCATCTGTGCACATCTGTATGGGCTTTTGCACCCCTTTCACTCGCACTTTCACCATCGCAACCATACCCGGACCAAGCACCACATCATCAGTCAAAACTCCCTTATAGTACCTCTCATTCCCTGACACATGTTCATCATTCAGCCCTGGACCTTCATGTACTCTGAGACATTCTCACTCACCACACTCACGTCTGCCCCCTCATATGGTACAAACACACCAGGCACCCCCACAGTTATACCGGAAACTCCTGTTTGAACCAATATCTTTCGTCTCCGACATGACGGATGTCCCAGCAATAATGCATTTCCCAAAGCACATCCCCTTATAACTAAAAATAGTTCCATGAAAGATCTACCCCCAATGGACAAATCTATGTCCAAACAACCCAAAATTCTTAATTTTTTTGCCTGAACGTCAAATACAGCTTCCTGCGCAGGTCTCAAAGATCGATCGGGAAACATTGATCTGAACAATTCTTCGTTCATCAGGTTAATGGACGCACCTGTATCAAGGAAAATCCTTACATTTACTCCCTGTACAGACCCAATTATAACAGGCTTCAACCCTGCGGGTTCTCCTAAAAGTCCAATATCCCAGTTTTCCAGTACAAATGACCGGTCTGTCGACAATGTCTACCGATTACTAGATTCGCTTGAGCAATTCGCATGAGGTACTTCCTTATCTGGGCTACCAAAATTCTGGAAAGTGGGTCTGTTATACTGTCTCCAAGACGGGCAAGACCGCCAAGGATGATCGTTACTATTACAACTGCCACAATACCTAACACGGCAAAATCTCTTGATGTGACCCTGCAAATTACAGTTAAAGCCACCTATCAGTCTTGGGCTATTATGACTTGCAAGCAAATTCTTCGGATCTCGAACTGGATTTCCGCGTCCTACACAACCATAGGCTGCTCTAAGGAGTCTCTGATCACTACTACCTCTCCTCATATTTGTACTTAAATTCACAAACTTACACTTGGCTAATCACAAATACAAAAATTCCCAAGGTCCCGTAAAAGTATGCCCTTTATCAAAACAAAACAAAAGCAAAACAATTCCCCTTAACCGAAATTCCCGTACAACACAAAAATTACAATGTTAAATCCCTTTACTCTACAATTAATCATCGAAACTCAAATAAAAGCTACTAACCCGGAGCCATCATTAAATCCCAACTTAATGAAAATTACACTCAAATTCAAAGTTCCCGAAATGAACAATTAAATCAAAAGTTTACAAAACCCACCATAAAATACAAAAAAAGCAAAATTAACTAAACCCTTAATTAAATTCAAAATCACGTAAATCCAGAAACTACATTTACTACTAAGTAATCCCTTAAATAAATTCCCAGTGAATTAAACCCATCATCAAACTACATTCCAAAGATTAAAATTTACAATTAGCAACCCCTTACAGTTGTATTCCCAATCAAATGGAAAGAGAGAGATAAAAAAAAACAAGTGCTGTTTACGTACACAGCTGATTACTCTTTAGCCAGTCAAAAAGGGGTCAAGTTCACTTCTTCCAAGGCCAAGCTATAAAAGGCTATAAAAAAAAAGACACGAGAAAACGTCTCTCGGGCACACAGAGAGAGAGAGAGAGAGAGAGAGAGAGAGAGAGAGAGAGAGAGAGAGAGAGAGAAGAATTCGTCTCCCACCCCCTACAAGCAGCAACACCCCCTCCTTACTTCCCCCTCAATCCTCATCGAAGGCCTGATGACGCCTACAGAAAAAAAAAAATGCTTAACAGCACATCTCGAGGCTCGCTCTGTCTCCAAAGGCAAAATCGCTGGGTGCACACTTCCTCCCTTGTCCAAACGGAAAGTGTCATTCAAGCAAATGCAAGTGCTCTACACACATTCCTCATTCCCATGCACTCCTTAGACACTCATCTTCACTGGTTTTCAGGTATTGTCCCAGTGCTCTGCTGTCGATGTTGATGCAGTCCTCTATGCTTAGTAGACCTCTCTCCTTCCTTTTGTGTTATGTATAGTCTATCTGTATTTGCTCTTGGGTGTAGTGCTTTGTGTATTATCATGTGTTTCCTAGTTTTCCGGCCTATGCTACAGAGTTCAGCCTTTGTCCACTCCAGTACTCCCACGCCATATCTGATTACTGGTACTGCCCATGTGTTTATGGCTTTTGTCATGTTTCTAGCATTAAATTTTGACTTTAGTTTTGCCTTAAATTCCTGCATATATTCTTTCTTGATCGTGACTTTCATCTCTTTGTGTTTTTCATCCTCTCCTTCTATTATTCCCAGGTATTTGTATCCTGTCTCATCTATGTGTTTGATGCTATTCCCGTTGGGTAGCTTTATACTTTCAGTCATTATTATTTTACCTTTTTGTATGTTGACCTAGGTGCATTTATCTATTCCAAACTCCATCCTCATGTCCCCAGATATAAATCTTACAGTCTGGATTAAGGTATCTATGTCCTTGATGCTCTTTACCATAATGCTTGACGTCGTCCATGAGCATCAGATGGTTAATTCTTTTGCCTCCTTTCTTGAGTTGGTGCCCAGCATACATTTTCTGCAGTACTTTGTCATGGGAGTCATGGCTACTACAGAGTAATGGGGTCAGTGAGTCACCTTAAAGAAACCACTCCTGATGTTTACCTCTGCTAGTCTTATCTCAGAGGTTGTAAGTACTATATTCCACTTGTGCATTGTAGTTTTTAGGAAGCAGATGGTGTTTACCTCTACCCCATATATTTTCAGACATTCTATTAGCCATGTGTGCGATATCATGTCGAAGGCTTTCTTGTAGTCAATTCATGCCATGCTTAGGTTGGTTCTACTTCACTTACTACTCTTAATTACCACTTTGTCTATCAGGAGCTGATCTTTTGTGTCCATATACTTCCTTCTGGAGCCTTTCGGTTGGTGGGGGATGGAGTTTGTATCTTCTAGTTAGTTGTATAGCCATTCACTGATGATACCTGTTAGTAACTTCCACATTATTGGCAGGCAGTTGATAGACCTGTAGTTACTTGCTATATTTCCCTTATTCTTGTTTTTCTGTACTAAGGATGTTCTCCCTGTGGACATCCATTTGGACGCATGGTGGTTTGTGATGCAATGCTGAAGTTCTTCTACTATGCATGGGTGTAGGGCCTTGAAGTTTTTGAGCTAGTATCCATGGACTTAATTGGGACCTGAGGCTTTCCAGTTGGGCATTTTCTTCAGTTGGTGTCTGACTGTGCCTGTCGTGATCTCGGTGAATCTTTGTTTTATTCTCCTCATTTCTTCTGGCAGTGGTTTAGCTCATCGATAGACTATTTAAGCAAATTTAGGGCTGGTCAGTTGTTGGATGGGTGACATCCCTCCTCGGTGTTGATTCCTTCGGAAAGGATCTTTACCACAATTTTCTCAGCCTACTCAGCTGTAAATGAGTTCCTATTCCTGATGGTGTAGTGTCCAGCTGTTTGTTAAATAGCAAAATTCAGCAATGATGGAAAGAAACGAAAGATAAAACAACAACGACGTAAATGGAACCTCTGGCAAAGAGGAGCTTCGCCTGGTAGCCAGTTATACAGCCCAATGAGCAGGGAGGACGGTCAGGTACTTGGAGGTCGTCATCCAGCAACTGACCACCACAACGACAACGACCAGCAACCAGAGAATGAAGCTTCAGAGACAAACCAGAAGAAGAAGAAATGGACAAGAGAAGAAAATAATGAATTATTATTATTATTATTATTATTATTATTATTATTATTATTATTATTATTATTATTAAACTGATAAGTTGTAATCAAAAGTAGAAAAGCAGACTGGTACAACCATAAGGGGCCAATAGAGGAAACAGACCAATACAGGAAAATAAATATAGATGTAAAAAGTAAATTATATAAGAAAATCAACATTACATATATAAGATGAAGAAATAACCTGTCTTATGCGTTTCATAAGAGTCCGCTTTACAAAATAAGGATATGCACTCATGTTGAACTTGAAAAGACAATATAATAAATCTGTGGAAAAATTTTCCCAAATCACAGATCAAAGGTTTTGGCAATATAGTTCTCGAGCTCAGCTGTCATTCAATTAGGATTTTAAATCAACCTCCCTTGAAACGGGATCTTGAATGACAGCAGCATTATTTTTATGTTTCCCTCCATTGCTTTCAAGTCAGAGTCTCCGCTGAATATGCCGAATTTCCTCCTTGTCTTTTCCTCTGGCGTGAAGGACAGAGGGAATATTGTCAAACTCAGAACAAAATCAGAGAGGAACGATTTGAAAACTCAAGCATGTAGTTGCATGACAGACTCTGTCTCTCTCTTTCCCTCTCTCTCGCTCACTTTGTGTATACATTTCGGTGCAAATAATCATAATCAGTTATTTACCAAAAGGAGTGGTGCACGTCGAGCCCTTGTTGGAGAATTCCATGGAAGTCGTGGTCTCCAGTTGCTGTGTACGTATGCTTGTGTACACAAATACACATACACACACTCCGACACACACACAAATATATATATATATATATATATATATATATATATATATATATATATATATATATATATATATATATATATATATATATATATATATATATATATATATATATATATATATATATATATATATATATATATATATATATATATATATATATATATATATATATATATATATATATATATATATATATATATATATATATATATATATATATATATATATATATATATATATATATATATATATATATATATATATATATATATATATATATATATATATATATATATATATATATATATATATATATATATATATATATATATATATATATATATATATATATATATACATATATATATATACATATATATATATATATATATATATATATATATATATATATATATATATATATATATATATATATATATATATATATACATATATATATATACATATATATATATATATATATATATATATATATATATATATATATATATATATATATATATATATATATATATATATATATATATATATATATATATATATATATAAATATATATATATATATATATATATATATATATATATATATATATATATATATATATATATATATATATATATATATATATATATATATATATATATATATATATATATATATATATGTGTATGTATACATATATATATATATATATATATATATATATATATATATATATATATATATATATATATATATATATATATATATATATATATATATATATAAGCACGACTGTTCTTTAAGAACAAATATCTATCTATATTTACATTGGTAAAACTTGGAAATATCAATTACGAATGCCTTCCCATGAATAAAGGCATAGAATAAAACATACATTCCCTTGAGGGAAAATGTGTTGGTTCCCTTACAAATGTCAAACTATATTCGATCTCTGATACCTTTCCCTTACGAACCTCTGGCGAAGTCGATTTGCATTAAACATGGAAGAGACGAATATGAATTCAGTGAAGATGACAGATGGGTGTTTCTCGCATGGACCATTCCTCTTGTCATGAAAGTGATGCTCGTTTTTCATCATCTGTCTTTTGTTCTTGTGTCTCCTTGAAGAGGAAATATGCTGTTTAATAAGGACATTTTTGTGTCAGATACTACTATACGCTTTCAATACTGAATGCAGAACGGATTCCAGCCACGGGTGACAATGTCTTTTGATGCTAGAGAATTTCTGAACGATACGGACTGCATCTGTTTATCTATGAGATAAGAGAGAGAGGGAGAGAGAGAGAGAGAGAGAGAGAGAGAGAGAGAGAGAGAGAGAGAGAGAGAGAGAGAGAGAGAGTCCATGTAATACAATTTCACTCTGGGAGCACTCCCAGCCATTGAACTTTATGGAATCCCACATCATTGTACATTGACTGGAACCTCTGATCAGAGAACATTTTGAATATTCCTACATTCAAAGCACATGCACATTTTCATCCTTCAGTCTGACTGAATTGCCTCATAGTAAAATTGACTCACAAAGAAAGTTATTAATATATGTTTAATTTCATTGGAAATAGTCGCAGGAAAGAGGTCAAAGAAAGAATGCCTATGATATTTCATTTTGGTCAACAAATTAAGTGGGACTCATCAAGGAGTTCTCCAACACATGTCTTTCTTTTGAGGATGACTATAGCATCCCTAAAAGTCAGAATTTTTTTCATTATAATTAAATGAACACATAGCACTGTACTTGTAAACTTCTGTGTGTAACGCTATTCAAATTGCTTCCTATTCACGTAAAATTAGATACTATACTGGATTAACCTCTGTAAGACTATTATATTCAGCTTCCCGCTTAAATGCTTTTAAGAATAATTAAGCAAACGTATTTATTTTTTCCCTAGTTTCAAAAGCGCCCGAAAGTGTCGGTAGGATGCAGTTTTGGTTATACATTACTTATCCTTTGAGAAAAAAGTATTCAAAAGGAGGAAGAGAGGCATAACCAAATGCATCGTGAAGAAAATCAGTGCTTTCACTGTGCCATTAATATTCTAGTTATAAATCGAGATCCAAGCTTCACAACAAATGATTCACACAAATTTATTGCGATCCTTTTAAAAGTAATAAATGGCTGCCATGATAATAATTTCAGTGAGCATGTTGAGTTTTTCTATTTCCTTGGCTTTTCTTCATTATATCGAAATCATATTAGTTTTTCTAGTAAACCTTGAAAGGGAAATGCTGGCACAGTTTAAAATCTATAATTTTCGAGATTTTGTTACCCGTTCGGAGAAAAATAGTAATATTTTTTTTTTTTTCCTCTCATTGAATTGGACAAAGATATGGTTATGCATTAAATCTGCAGCACGTCCAGTCTTATACAAAACTGAGGTATTTGCCATACAACTGTATCCCTTATCTTCCTATTTGCACTGAAAATGGTTACTAGCACTTGCAATGGTAATGGAGATCCACGTTACTTCCCTCTCCTGTTACCATTACATGTTTATTACCTTTTAGCCTCTTACTCTCCTTAAGGGAAGAGTAGGTAGAGGAAGGGCAAATCAGGGTACCCTTTGACAAGCTAATAAGCACTCGTTTGCTCCCTCTCCTCTCTTTCACCTCATTGCTCCCTTCAAAGTACTGGAGCAAGGTCTTTTATTCTCCGTGTTCTCCAATAACTTTAGTCTCCCCTATCTTTTTACCATTGTTGTTTCCTTAAAAGAAATGCTTAGTGCAAAGAAAATCATTCTATAAAGTGGAAGAAGAATTTCAAAAGCAAAGAGTTATCAAGAGGTTGAACAATATTAAGCTTTTCGTGATTTTAGTGATTACTGTCAGGGTCAGATTTTTCGCCTTTCATTCCTTCTCTCTCTAAATACACAATTACTCTTCTACCAAAATTTTTATTTTTTTTTAGTGCTCAGTACCTTAGGGTTTTCAACCATAATATTATTGTTGCTTTTTTTTCCCGGTGATCAAGTTTTCTCTTATCTTCCATAAGTTACATAATCAGCTTAATCTAAAACAACAATCTGAAGGTATCCTTATACCGACTTGGGAGCCAGTTGATCATAAAACGCCTCCATTTTCATAAATTACACGATACCAAAGGCACAGTAGTGATCATTATTGTTTGAATGGCCAAAGATGAAGGCAGTAATGAAGATTAATGTTATCTCACTTGGCTGTTATTTTTTTTTTTTAATCATAATGGATGTATGTTACATATTGCATCCGGAAGGAACTGAGGGAGCAAGTCCTGTTTCCTCTCATATTTTTTTTTTTTTTTTTTAAGCAAGTACCCACCAGCAATATTCGACAATATTGCAATGATATTCAGTATTCCGGATAGTAATCCAGAAAATATGTGTTAAAGGTAACCTTGATGAAATTTCATGTATCCACATTTTTTCTTACTATTCAGTGAACTTAAATTTTTAAACATATACGGACACATTTTATTTGAAATAGACAAAAAATTAGTCGACAGCCCACAAGAACACGAATATAACACGGATGTGGCTAAATAGGCATAAAATTAAATCACCTAGAGAACTCAACTTTCAGTAACATTAGTAACTGACCTACGATAAATCAAGAGCATTTCAGTTATTGTGCCAGCTTAATTTCATCCAAAAACGAAAACCGATTTGGTTTGCTTTAAAACCTTTACAAAAGAGATTCATTAATCCATTTATAACTCCTGTCAATTGTATGTCATTTACCCGACAGAATATATATGGAAACTGGTATTCTGAAACACACACACACACACACACACACACACACACACACACACACACACACACACACACACACACACACACACACATATATATATATATATATATATATATATATATATATATATATATATATATATATATATATATATATATATATATATATATATATATTTTTTTTTTTTTTTTTTTTTTTTTTTTTTTTTCAGAATACCAGTTTCCATATATTTTCTGTCGGGCAAATGTCATACGATATCGGTTGTCGTTTTTGGATGAAATTAAGCTGGTACAATAACTGAAATGCTATTGATTTATCTTAGGTCAGTTACTAATATTACTGAAAGTTGAGTTCTCATGGTGAGTTCCGTTCAGGCTAATTTAGCCACTTCTGTGTTATATTTGCGTTCTTGAGGATGGTTGACTAATTTTTTTTCTATTCGAATGAAATCGAATGAAATGTGTTCGTGTATGTCTCAAGGGGTGAGAGTTATGTTATGCACTGTCAGGGAATTTACACATTGGGATAGTACATACACTGTTCATGCTGAAGAGACAAGAAGTTACTAAAGCAATAAAATTTGATAGAGAGATGATAAAACAAGTGAACGAAAAAGACACTGGCCAACAAGTTTCCCTTCAGGGGCACATGCCTTCTTTGCTTCCTGGTTTTGCTTGCACACGCAACCTTATGTCGATATGACCTAAGTTATCGGCGATGTCCAGTGTAAGAAAATGTGTCTACGGCAGAAGTCACCCATACTGAGTATCGACTGGACCAGCCTGAGTTAAACTGAACTGAACTTGGCGGTGACCCAGGAGTTATAAGGTCTCGGTTGTTGCTGGGGCATCGCTTCAGGCTGCAACATCAGCGTGTACCTGGGACTTTAAGGAGAGTAGGAGGCTAAAAGGTAATAAAAATGTAATGTTAAGAGGAGAGGGAAGTAACGTGGATCTCCATTACCATTGCAAGTGCTGCAAAAAGGAAAATAAGGGATACAGTTGTATGGCAAATACTTCAGTTTTGTATAAGACTGGACGTACTACAGATTTAATGCTTAACTATATCTTTGTCAAATTGAATGAGAGGAAAAAAAATATTTCTATTTTTCTCCGAACGGGTAACAAAGTCTCGAAAATTATAGATTTTAAACTGTGCCAGCATTTCCCTTTCAAGGTTTACTAGAAAAACTAATATGATTTCGATGTAATGAAGAAAAGCCAAGGAAATAGAAAAACTCAACATGCTCACTGAAACTATTATCATGGCAGCCATTTATTACTTTTTAAAGGATCGCAATAAATTTGTGCGAATTATTTGTTGTGATGCTTGGATCTCGATTTATAACTAGAATATTAATGGCACAGTGAAAACAATGATTTTCTTCACGATGCATTTGGTTATGCCTCTCTTCCTCCTTTTGAATACTTTTTCCTCAAAGGATAAGTAATGTATAACCAAAACTGCATCCCTACCGACACTTTCGGGTGCCTTTGAAACTAGGGAGAAAATAAATACGTTTGCTTAATTATTCTTAAAAGCATTTAAGCGGGAAGCTGAATATAGCAGACTTGAAGATATTAATCCAGTATACTATCTAATTTTACGTGAATAGGAAGCAATTTGAATAGTGTTACATATAGAAGTTTACAAGTACAGTATTATGTGTTCATTTAATTATAATAAAAATATTCTGCCTTTTATAGATGCTATAGTCATCCTCAAAAGAAAGACATGTGTTGGAGAACTCCTTGATGAGTCCCACTTAATTTGTTGACCAAATTGAAATATCATAGGCATTGTTTGTTTGACCTCTTTCCTGCGTCTATTTCTAATGAAATTAAACATATATTAATAACTTTCTTTGTGAGTCAATTTTACTATGAGGCAATTCAGTCATACTGAAGGATAAAAATGTGCATGTCCTTTGAATGTGGGAATATTCAAAATGTACTCTGATCAGAGGTTCCAGTCAATGTGCAATGATGTGGGATTCCATAAAGTTCAATGGCTGGAGGTGCTCCCAGAATGAAATTGTATTACATGGACTCTCTCTCTCTCTCTCTCTCTCTCTCTCTCTCTCTCTCTCTCTCTCTCTCTCTCTCTCTCTCTCTCTTATGTCATAGATAAACAGATGCAGTCCGTATCGTTCAGAAATTCTCTATCTAAGTTTTTCAGCATCAAAAGACATTGTCACCCGTGGCTGGAAACCGTTCTGCATCCAGTATTGAAAACGTATTGTAGTATCTGACACAAAAATGTCCTTAGTAAACAGCATATTTCCTCTTCAAGGAGACACAAGATAAAGACAGATGATGAAAAACGAGCATCATTTTCATGACAAGAGGAATGGTCCATGCGAGAAACACCCATCTGTCATCTTCACTGAATTCGTATTCGTCTCTTCCATGTTTAATGCAAATCGACTTCGCCAGAGGTTCGTAAGGGAAAGGTATCAGAGACCGAATATAGTTTGACATTTGTAAGGGAACCAACACATTTTCCCTCAAGGGAATGTATGTTTTATTCTATGCCTTTCTTCATGGGAAGGCATTTGTAATTGATGTTTCCAAGTTTTACCAATGTAAATAAAGATAGATATTTGGTCTTAAAGAACAGTCGTTCATATATATATATATATATATATATATATATATATATATATATATATATATATATATATATATATATATATATATATGTGTGTGTGTGTGTGTGTTTTGTGTGTGTATATATATATATATATATATATATATATATATATATATATATATATATATATATATATATATATATATATATATACAGTATAGTACTGTATTATCTGCAAACATGAACCATTTAGTAATGCAATCTCGACCCAATGTTTTTCACAACTTTGAGCGCTAAAAGTAACAAAAAAACTGGTCGAGACTGAAGTGCAAATTGGTTAATATTTGCAGGTAATGCAGTACGGATGGTATATATACTATATATATATATATATATATATATATATATATATATATATATATATATATATATATATATATATATATATATATATATATATATATATATATATATATATATATATATATATATATATATATATATATATATATATATATATATATATATATATATATATATATATATATATATATATATATATATATATATATATATACATATATATATATATACATATATATATATATATATATATATATATATATATATATATATATATATATATATATATATATATATATATATATATATATATATATATATATATATATATATATAGATATATATATATATATATATATATATATATATATATATATATATATATATATATATATATATATATATATATATATATATATATATATATATATATATATATATATATATATATATATATATATATATATATATATATATATATATATATATATATATATATATATATATATATGTGTGTGTGTGTGTGTGTGTGTGTGTGTGTGTGTGTGTGTGTATGTCGGTGTGTGTGTATGTGCATGTGTATTTGTGTACACATGCATACGTACACAGCAACTGGAGACCACGACTTCCATGGAATTCTCCAACAAGGGCTCGACGTGCACCACTCCTTTTGGTAAATAACTGTTTATGATTTATTTGCACCGAAATGTATACACAAAGTGAGCGAGAGAGAGAGAGGGAAAGAGAGGGACAGAGTCTGTCATGCAACTACATGCTTGAGTTTTCAAGTCGTCCCTCTCTGATTTTCCTCTGAGTTTGACAATATTCCCTTTGTCCTTCATGCCAGAGGAAAAGACCAGGCGGAAATTAGGCATATTCAGCGGTGAGTCTGACTTGAAAGCAATGGAGGGAAACATAAAAATAATGCTGCTGTCATTCAAGATCCCGTTTCTAGGGAGGTCGATTTAAAATCCTAATTGAATGACAGCTGAGTTTGAGAACTATATCTCCAAAACCTTTGATTTGTGATTTGGGAAAATTTTTCCACAGATTTATTGTATTATCTTTTCAATTTCAACATGAGTGCATATCCTTATTTTGTAAAGCGGACTCTTATGAAACGCATAAGACAGGTTATTTTCTCATATATATGTACCGTTTATCTCTCACATAATTTATTTTTTACATCTATATTTATTTTCCTGTATTGGGCTGTTTCCTCTATTGGCCCGTTATGGTTGTACCAATCTGCTTTTCTACTTTTGGTTACAACTTATCAGTTTAATAATAATAATAATAATAATAATAATAATAATAATAATAATAATAATAATAATAATAATAATAATAATTCATTATTTTCTTCTCTTGTCCATTTCTTCTTCTTCTGGTTTGTCTCTGAAGCTTCATTCTCTGGTTGCTGGTCGTTGTCGTTGTGGTGGTCAGTTGCTGGATGACGACCTCCAAGTACCTGACCGTCCTCCCTGCTCATTGGGCTGTATAACTGGCTACCAGGCGAAGCTCCTCTTTGCCAGAGGTTCCATTTACGTCATTGTTGTTTTATCTTTCGTTTCTTTCCATCATTGCTGAATTTTGCTATTTAACACACAGCTGGACACTACACCATCAGGAATAGGAACTCATTTACAGCTGGGTAGGCTGAGAAAATTGTGGTAAAGATCCTTTCCGAAGGAATTAACACCTAGGACGAGGTCACCCATCCAACAACTGACCAGCCCCAAATTTGCTTAACTAGTCCATCAGTGAGCTAAACCACTGCCAGAAGAAATGAGGAGAATAAAACAAAGATTCACCGAGATCACAACAAACACAGTCAGACACCAACTGAAGAAAATGCCCAATTGGAAAGCCCCAGGTCCCGATGAAGTCCATGGATACTAGCTCAAAAACTTCAAGGCCCTACACCCACGCATAGCAGAGCAACTCCAGCATTGTATCACAAACCATCATGCGTCCAAATGGATGACCAAAGGGAGAACATCCTTAGTACAGAAAGACAAGTATAAGGGAAATATAGCAAGTAACTACAGGCCTGTCACCTGCCTGCCAATAATGTGGGAGTTACTAACAGGTATCATCAGTGAATGGCTATACAACTAACTAGAAGATACAAACTCCATCCCCCACCAACTGAAAGGCTCCAGAAGGAAGTGTATGGACACAAAAGATCAGTTCCTGATAGACAAAATGGTAATGAAGAGTAGTAAGTGAAGGAGAACCAACCTAAGTATGGCATGTATTGACTACAAGAAAGTCTTCAACGTGATATGGCACACGTGGCTAATAGAATGTCTTAAAATATATGGGGCAGAGGAAAAAAACCATCAGCTTCCTAAAAATTACAATGCTCAACTGGAATATAGTACTTACAAGCTCTGGGATAAGACTAGCTGAAGGTTAACATCAGGAGTCCCCATTACTCTGCAGTAGCCATGACTCCCATGACTAAAATACTGCAGAAGATGTATGCTGGGTACCAACTCAAGAAAGGAGGCAACAGAATTAACCATCTGATGCTCATGGACGATATCAAGCTGTATGGTAAGAGCATAAAGGACATAGATACCTTAATCCAGACTATAAGAATTATATCTGGGGACATGAGGATGGAGTTTGGAATAGAAAAATGCACCTTGGTCAGCATGCAAAAAGGTAAAATAATAATGACTGAAAGGATAAAGCTACCCAACAGGAATAACATCAAACACATAGATGAGACTGGATACAAATACCTGGGAATAATAGAAGGAGAGGATGTAAAACACCAAGAGATGAAGGATACGATCAAGCGAGAACATATGCAGTGATTTAAGGCAAAACTTAAGTCAAAATTTAGTGCCGTAAACATGACAAAAGCCATAAACACATGGACAGTACCAGTAATCAGGTATGGCATGGGAGTAGTGGAGTGGACGAAGGCTGAACTCTGCAGCATAGGCCAGATAACTAGGAAACACATGATAATACGCAAAGCACTACACCCAAGAGCAAATACAGATAGACTATACATAGCACAAAAGGAAGGAGAGAGAGGTCTACTAAGCACAGAGGACTGCATTAACATCAACAGCCGAGCACTGGGGCAATACCTGAAAACCAGTGAAGATGAGTGTCTAGGGAGTGCATGGGAAGGACCCAGAAATATACAAAGACAGGAGAATGAAAAACAGAACAGAGGCAAGGCACAGCAAACTGATGCACGTACAGTGCATGAGACAGACTAAAGAACTGGCCGGTAACAAGCCAGGTCAATAGCTACAGAGGAGAAAACTCAAGAAAGAATGCTAACAGTGGCCCAAGATCAGGTTCTAAGAACAAGGTATGACCCAGGAACAACAGATGGAAATAACATCTAAACCTTATGCAGGAAGTACAGTATGAAAGACAAGAACGTAAACCACATAGCCAGCGAATGTCCAGCACTTGCACAGAACCAGTACAAAAAGAGGCATGATTCAGTAGCAAAAGCCCTCCACTGGAGCCTGTGCAAGAAACACCAGCTAGCTTGCAGTAATAAGTGGTACAAGCACCAACCTGAGGAACTGATAGAAAACGATCAGGCAAAGATCCTCTGGGACTATGGTATCAGAACAGATAGGGTGATACATGCCAATAGACAAGACTTGACGCTGATTAACAAAATCAAGAAGAAAGTATCACTCATTGATGTGGCAATACCAAGGGACACCAGAGTAGATGAGAAAGAAAAAGAGAAAATTTATAAGTATCAAGACCTGAAAATAGAAATGGAAGGATATGGGATATACCAGTGGAAATTATGCCCATAATAATAGGAACACTAGGCACGATTCCAAGATCCCTGAAAAGGAACCTGGAAAAACTAGATTCCGAAGTAGTTACAGGACACATGCAGAAGACAGTGCTAATTAGAAACAGCCCACATAGTGAGAAAAGTGATGGACTCCTAAGGAGTTAGGATGCAACCCGGAACGCCACACTATAAATAAGAAAATGTCGAATAGGATTACTGAGATAGATAACAATAATAATATAATAATTTGACGCTGCAAAAACCCGTTGTTTGTTCAAGCCTAAGGCTGAAGTACCCAGTTTTATTGTCAATTGTTTTTTTTTTATGTTTTGATGGATATTGCCTTCGTTGACGAGAAGGTCCACAGGTTTCCAGCAAAGTCTCATATGTATGATTTCCGAGATCGACTCAGATCCGGGGATATAGGGCATGTTGGCCTTCTCGGGAACCAACTGGCAAATGTCTAAAACTCAGCTCCTTTGGGTGTGTGCTAAGGAGAAAATTGTTGTATACATATATATATATATATATATATATATATATATATATATATATATATATATATATATATATATATATATATATATATATATATATATATATATATATATATATATATATATATATATATATATATATATATATATATATATACACACACACACACACACAGAGAAAGACATGTTTCAGCAAATAAACAATTGGGACATCTCTTTCTCGTCCACTTTCTTTGCACACTCAATTGTTCTCATGATTACCAAGGATCCTGACATGTAAGAAAACAAACAAGTATGAAGTACCTGGCGGTTGATTGGAAAATACTTCACACAAATTTGGGATTCAAAAAAGTTCTCCTATATTACTGACGTGTCTTCTGTACACTGAGTCTCTCATCTATATTTTGAAAATAATTTTTCTTTTATATATTTAGTTCCTTTAATTACCAGTCATTTAGAATATCTTATTTATTAACTTATCTTGTTATTCTAAATTATGTTTTGTTAATTTTTTATTAGCAAATTGGTATCCTTATTTAATTTTATTAATTTTCAGCTGAATTAGTTACTTATTAATTAATTCATATATATATATATATATATATATATATATATATATATATATATATATATATATATATATATATATATATATATATATATATATATATATATATATATATATATATATATATATATATATATATATATATATATATATATATATATATATATATATATATATATATATATATTATCTCATTTTATATTTGTCTTAATTTACTTATTTATTTTTTAATGGGTTATACTATCTTATCTATTCAAACAATAATACCAATTAAAAATATATATATAAATGGATATAAAAAATTATGTAAAAGCAAAGAATTAAAATTTAAAAAATACCATGTAAATTTATATGCTCCACAATGAAAATTTCACTCACAAAACTGTTCTCAAACCATTTACATAAATCCATATGAACAAGCAAATTTTCGCTCGTGTATCTCAGAGTAACCGTGAAAAGGAAAAAACATTCCCACAATTGTTCGTCCTTTTCACAAGATCCACCGCATCCCTTTTTCGTCCAGATGGTCATGTGGTTTTGCACATACCGACCCCATCAAAACAAACCAATCTCATGCGATTCAGTACAATAGAGTAAATATGCATACCTCATGATCACGTGCTAGTTAGGTTAACCCATATTAAACTTAATTTCTTCGTGCACATGATCTAGGCAAAATAATGCCTCTTGAATGGTGGATTTAAGATTTGTACTTGTCGCCTTTCGGACGCATTTTTAATTACTCCTTTATGACGAGCCCCCTTAATCCTTTGTACATGAGTATATTTGTGTATACTGCTAAGTTACTGCTTTCTGTTTGCTCAGAGCAACCCAATTGTATACCTTTTATGTAAATCTTAACCCCAGTGTGCCAGTACCAAGTGCCTCTCACTAAACCAAAGAAACCCTTTTCCTTTAAGGTTTACATTGCCCATTTTAATAATACAGTGTTCTGACACCCATTTCAGACTCTCAGACTTAACCTGTTTTGAGGGTTTCCACAATCCTCTATAAACAAAGAACAACCTGCACCCAGCGTGCAACAACCCAACCTACGTTCTACAGAACAACCCAAACCATACGTTCCCTGCGCACAAACCCTACATCCTCAGGGACAAATCAAACCTCACGTTCTCTGAACAAGAACCCCATCATTCTTCGGAACAACTTAACTTAGTGCTACAGCCAGCCTTACCTGTGTGCGAATAAAGTCAAAATTACATTCTTCTGAGCAAATCAAACCCCACATTCTCTGAACGACAATCCCAACACTCTCTGGAATGCCTTTACTTCGCGCTATAGCTGGTCTTGCCTGTGCACGTATAAGGCCAAAATTACATTTTTTGAACAAATCAAACCCCACATTCTTTGAACAAGAACCCCAACATTCTCTGGAACACCTTAACTCTGTGCTACAGCTGGTCTCCCCCATGCGTGAATAAAGCCAAAATTACTTTCTTCTGAACAAATCAAACCTCACATTCTCTGAATGCAAACCTACGTTGTATGGAACACATTTGACTTCACACTGTAGCCGGTTTCATCCATGTGTGAATGAACCAAAACCCCATTCTATTTGAACAACCCTACAAATATTGGAACACCCAAAATCCTTGCATGACTAGCCAGCCTCGTCCATGTGCAACCACCAAGCTGTTCCCAGAGCGAACCAGATCCCTCGTGCTCGATTCCCAGGAACAAGCCTTGCAATGCCAAGTGCCAAGCACTAGTTCTCTTGAACCAAACAGGAATCATTCCCAGAATGCTCAATTCAAAGAAACAAGCCTTACACTACAAAGTGCCACTCAACAGTTCCCTTGAACAAGCCAGAATCCATTCTCTGATTTAGATTTTCCAACTACCCTGCTCAATTCCTGGGAACGAGCCTGTTCCAAGATTACCACAACCCATTCTACAGAATTATCTCACCGCTCCTTGCACCTGAAAACCCCCCACCCCCCTTTTTGTTTTGTTTTTTGTTCTTTTTTTGTTGTTTAAAACTCCTGCACCATGCAGGCCGAAGACTTCAAGACGATCTTGGACATTGGAAAGGGGATAGGACTGGTGGGAGAAGACTTGATGGACTGCGTCCGCGACAGGAACAATGCCACCAAAAAGGAGAGAGAGCAAAGGAAAGCCAGGGAAGAACAAGAAGGAAAGGAGAAGGAAGCCAAGGAAGAATGATAAAAGGAGAAGGAAGCCAAGGAAGAATGAGAAAGAAAAGAGAGACGTGGGGAATGACAAGCAAAGGGCCCATGAGCTGGCGCTGGCTCAAATCTCTGTCAACGGCTCCATCCCACTTCCTCACCTGCCTACGCTTAAGCATGCCAACACCTTTGTACCCAAATGGAACAACTCGGAGCCTGAGGTCTGGCTCGACCATGTAGAAGAGGTCCCAGCCTGTTATAAACTCACTCCAGCAGACGCTTCCTTGCTCCTGGGAAAGTACCTTGGAAGAAAGGGCGTAGCCACTCTTCCCTCTCTCCCCCGGCAGACTGAGGGAAGCTCGACAAAGTACGTAATGCCATAACTAAGGCCTATGAGATAATAACTGAAAGCTGGAGACAACGTTGGTGAGGCCAGCCCAAGGAAGTGGGCAAGACCTGGTCTGAGTGGGCGTACCTTAGGCACAGGGCCCTCAGGAGGTGGCTGGATTCCCTAAGCACCACCACCACCGAGGACATCTCTAGTGCTTGAAGCTCGAGGACTTCAGATATTATGCTTCCCTCCACTCTCGCTACCTATATTAGCAAAAAAGCCCCAACGACACTCACTGAGTGCTGTAGCTTAGCAGACAGCTGATACACCACCACCTCGCTTGTTCCTTGGGGTGTAAGATTTGCCCACCTTCTCACACCTCCAGAATCTCTCAGCCTAAAAATGGACATCCTCCAAAATAATCTGTATGAGGCCACTGCAAGAGGCCCAGGCACCTCACAGAACAGTGCCATCTGAGGGCCCCGGCTCCACCCAAGGCACCTCATAAGCCCCCACAACGGAACACTCCCAACCGAGCCACACCTGGGCCTGGGACCCTCCACAACAAGCCAACTCACTCCTCGGGAACAGTGCCCGGGAGAGATTCCATCCATGAAATGAGCAAGGACTGCAGACAGAAGGGCCACATGTCCACAAAGTATGGGCACTTCCCCTGACACGCTGTGCTGAAAGCCGTTCACACTGCTGTCCACTCATGACAGCCCATCGACTGGATAGGCCTCGTTGTCGTGAGGATCGTGCTCCTTGATGGCTCCACTCCCCCTCAAGAACTGCCCAAAATCATTGAAGCCTGTTCTGAGGTGAGCCTTATCACTCGTGACCACGTACCTTCTGGCGCACCACCAGTGAGGATGAACGGATGGCAATTGGCTGGCTAAATGGGGATGTCAACGACCTCCCCATTGTTCGTCTGCGAGTCACCACCAGTGGTTCCTCTCAAGAGAGGGAACACCTTTGGCGTCATTGAGTACCTAGGGACTGGACATCCACTCCTCCTGGGCCAGGATCTCACCCAGTGGAGAGACGCCCTAATTTGCTTACAATGTATGACAACTGCAGCTCCAGATGACCTAGTGGAGGAGAAAGTACCCCAAACGACGACCTACCACCCGCAAGCCTATCTCTGGCATCAGTGTCATGGTTGCAAGACCAGCCTGGCACTCCCCCAACAGAACCTGGTTCTGATCCTGCAGTTGTCCTCCTCATTGCGGGGTGGATGCCTCTCTTCCTACCTTAAGCTGAGAGTAGCTCATCCGGGTGCAGAAAGATGCCACCCAACGACGCCACTGCTCGGAGGCTGCCACCACTGAAGACTAAGGAAAGGACCTTGTTAAACATGACTTCCTCCTAGAGGATGAGGTGCCCTACCGGGTCACCCTGGGATCCCATGAACCCTCTCAAGCTATTCCCAGAGTTGTTGTGGTACTTCCGTCCCTGCAGCAAGACCTCCTTTGCTTGGCACACGATGGTATCAGCAGGCACTTTGGTATCACCTGGACCACCCGGGCCATCGAACGGAAGTTCTACTGGCCAGGCTTGCAGAAGGCTGTCAAGGCTTTTGTAGCCTCATGCCCAGTGTGCCAGATAGCCGGAAATCCAAATGAGGTCATCCCCAAGGCTCCTACCAAAAACATTCCCTCTGTCGGCATCCCCTTTCGGGGTGTCATTGATTATTACACAGCACAAGGATGCATCAAGAGCAAGATGGGAAATAAGTACTGCCTCACCACTATAGACAAGTTCACAAGGTATCCTAAGGCTATTCCCGTCCGGAGTGAGAGCTCCCTAAATGATCCAAAGTGATCAGGGGTGACATATTATGTCAAAGGAGTTCCGTGACAGCATGGCCAGCAATGGTGTTAAACACATTCACTCTACCCCTTATTACCCAGAAAGCAATTGTTGTTTGTTAACGTGAATTTGTTATTTAGCAGGACCTTGTTTCCCTACCTCAGTCAATCCCCGTTATTCTGATTTTGATGTTATTGTGAATATAAGTGAATCCAAAGTGAACCTAAGTGTTTATCTACAACTTCTCTCTATTGAGTAAAAGCCTTCCGCTCCTTCTCTTTTCTGTTATGGTTGCCTGATTGCAAAGTAGTAGTCAGATATAATAGATTTCCCTTGGTAAGTGAACCATCCTCTTAGAAAAAGCATAAAGGTAAGTTCCCTGCTCAGAATCCAAGCTCCCTCAGGCAAAACGATCATAATTATATATTTCATAAATTTATATATTTGTTCATTTGTTACGTCTGTATTTCAGTATTTGATCAAGTTTCATGATAGTTATCTACGAACATTATTTTCTATGTATTTTTCTTTTAGTTAACAGATGTTATATTCATATTTTTTTATTTTTTATTGTTTTTTTTCAGTTATTTGTTTTCTTTCATTAGATTTTACGTTATTAGTTTTATTACTTTTATTCATTTGTTACCTATTAATTTTATTTACTATTTCATATAATTTACTTTTTATTTATCTTTTATTAATACTTATTTATATAATGAAATATTTACCTTTTTTTTGTCCTTTCGCTCACTCAAGTGTTAATATATAATTATATAAGTATTTCCTCAGTTTTTTGTAATTACAAGGAATAAATGAGGTTATTATAAGAATTTTTTTCAATGAATCAATGCACGTGAAAAGCAAACTTAACATTCATAATATCTGTCAAGGATTAAAACAAGAAAATAAGAATTTCTTAATTGTACGTTTAGGGCTAATAGTGTCTTACAAATATTTTCGCAAATTTCCATTTCCTGTTGGTTACTTTCTTCCAGCACACACGATCATGACATATACGAGATATATATATATATATATATATATATATATATATATATATATATATATATATATATATATATATATATATATATATATATATATATATAATAGATAGATAGATAGATAGATAGATAGATAGATATGTACACACACACACACACACACACACACACACACACACACATATATATATATATATATATATATATATATATATATATATATATATATATATATATATATATATATATATATATATATATATATTATATATATATATATATATAATTTATGCGGAGAGGAGCAGTGGTATCTGCCACACCAAAACCCAGAAATCCACTAATCCACTGAACCTAGGCATGAAGTCTATTAATCAAC
This sequence comes from Macrobrachium rosenbergii, assembly GCF_040412425.1. NCBI lineage: Eukaryota > Metazoa > Arthropoda > Malacostraca > Decapoda > Palaemonidae > Macrobrachium > Macrobrachium rosenbergii. The sequence continues at coordinate 71,178,895 of NC_089741.1, forward strand.
GTTGATTTGCATTTTGAAGGCTAATTCTGAACTTCAATAGCCGAAATAAGGAAAGAACCACAATAACATCCTGTAGAGGTTTCGAATTAAATAAGTGTACTCTAAAAGCCACTCGATGGTTTTTCATTAGAACTAGATGACCTGAGGCTTTTCATTAGACCTAGATGACCTGAGGCTTGCTTTACCTTTTATTAGTCTTTTTTGACAAAATAACTCCAAGGCTGTTGGAGGAAAGTTTTCATTGATAATCCAATTTTGGATATTCTGTTAATTTGAGCAGTCTCATAAGTGAAAATTCCCTTTGATTAACGGAGGATGTCATGGCGGGTTGAAATTAAAATTAAAAGGATTAGCGGCAACCTCTCTCTCTCTCTCTCTCTCTCTCTCTCTCTCTCTCTCTCTCTCTCTCTCTCTCTCTCTCTCTCATTCTGCACATTTTTAGAAGGTCCTTGGTGAGAGAAGCTGTTCATTGGGCTGCATGAGAACAAGTGCAAATATGAAAATTACACATACAAAATACTAACCATACCATACAAACATATAGAAGATTCACTAGCAGTGCGTCAAACACCTAATCTTCAAAAATTTCCTTCATATATTCCTACCTTGACAGCGACAGACATCCAAAGATACCCTTCAGCCTTTTGCAAACACCTTGCTGCCTCCCTTGGACCACTTATTCTGTGACTTATGCCTTTTTTGATCTTATCATCATTGATTATCTTCCAATCCCAAATACTTATGCTCATCAACTGTTTGCATTCTTTCCCTGTCAAAAGTATTATTTACTACTCATTATTTTCCATTTACACACAAAACCTCATTCATATTTACTCTCATTATCATCTTTCTCCTTTTGCAGACATTCTGAAGCTCTTTTATTATCTTCAAACAGTGCTGTATTATCTGCAAATATTATACATTGTGCACTCTTATCATGACCCATTTTTTTTTTTTTTTTGTATTTTGTCGCAACTTTGAGCGTGCACCGAGTTTTCTTTCCAAGCGGTCTCTTGTCGCTCCTTATGTCAATACGTATTTATACAACACATAAACCATACATGCACACTCACACGCATATATATATGTATAATGTATATATATATATATATATATATATATATATATATATATATATATATATATATATATATATATATATATATATATATATATATATATATATATATATATATATATATATATATATATATGCACAACTATTCCTTTAAAAACAAATAGTTATGTATATTTACATTGGCAAAACTTGGAAAGATAAATTACGAATGCTTTCCCATGAAGAATGGTATAAAGTCCATGAGCCAGACCGAATTTGACTACCAACTTAGTGAACAGATCTAAGCAACTTTTTTTGCTTAGCCTCATATCTAAAGTACCCAAAAACAGGGCTTGGACATTTCAGGTCGGTAGCTTAGTGCCCCAGGGGAGAGCACATTTAAAAATGGTTGCCGCTTTCGAGCTTTACAGCATGTATTCAGAAATTTGGCCAGTACTCTGCACCATATCGAGCAATTTTCATGGATTTACCCTTATTTTACTCAGAATTTAATTCCACAGATACTCATGTATAATTTATGTAATTGTCGCATTACTCTGTTCATAAATTAAAGTTTTTATGACAAATAATGCAGTTTTTTACAATTTTCTTAACAGTCATCGAAGGAAGTTTGCTGTAACTTAGTTGTATGGCATCATATGATGAATTATGTTCATGAAAGATCTACAAAGATTCACACAGCACCCATATACAATAGAAATTTATATTGTTACCACACATGCCTCAGGGATGCATATTCGAGGCAACACCTATCGCACCTGTATGGTTAAGTTTATCCTGAAAACCGAAAATCATTGCAGCAAGCCAAACGCACTGACTACTCAACATGCCACCTCAGTACAATGAGCCACAATGTATACTGAAGCATTCAAAATGGCATTAAACATATATAGCTTTGTAGCTACCAATGGAGTATCTACTTATCACCAGTCACTTTCGTCCATGTCTGGAACTATTTCTAACTCGTCACCCTTTCTTGTTGTCACAGTCCTGCAATCTACAGGCTGGTGTACAGGATAATTCATTGTTAATGCATGGACAACTGCCAGTTTCACATGATCTCACACATTTGCAGGACATCAATGAAAGCACATTGCCAGGTGCTGTTGCTCCATTTAGCCAGTCAGTGCCAATTTGCCCATCTCCTTCCACTTTCCATTCATATCCATCTGTTGCATCTGGAATCATTGGCGAGTTTTCAAGGCTTCGTCTCCAAATAGCTGCTTGGTAATTTGCCCTATTAGTGTGCTGTTGGAGACCATCCTTACAAGGAGGCATTTGTCCTGCAGACACATCACCATTTCTCATCCGGAATATTTCATATCTGCAGGCAAATTTTTCCACATTGGAAAACAGTTTATCTGCAACACCCCACTCTCTCCGCAGAAGAGATAATGCTTCTAGAAATGTATCATTTGAACGAATCAAGTTAACCGCTTTGATCTTCCCCTGGCCAGAAAAAGCAATTACGGATTCACAGCCAGTCCAAGCATACACACCTGACAAAGCAGTGCAAACATCCCTGCCAATGGTAGTTCCCAATCTGGAGATATTAGTTATTCTGACTTGGTTGTTCTTCCCTCGTCTCAGGAGTAAGTGCTCACCTATCTCAGCTTCGAGAGCTAGAAGCATCATAAACATGTCAGTATCTTCCAAAATGACTACCACATGACTGTGTGTACCTGCTGCATGCTTTGCATGAAGTACCAGTCTTGTGTCCGGTTCCTCACATGAGGATGTCAGCTCTGGAACTTCTCTCACGTCATCCTTTGTAATTTCTAAACTCTGTTCTGCAAGAGTTACGATTAATATAATTCCACCAAGACTTCGTCTCACCTCTTCCTCCTTCGAGCTTTCTGCTAAAAGCCTTGTCAGCCTATTCTTGTTTTCTATGTTTGCAAGAATATGTTTCCAATTCTTAATTAGGTGTCCTGACTTCATATCACAGAAAAGAAGGCTGTTTTTGGCCCCTAGGTTAACCCTTTCAGCATTCTTAATTAAATAGTTAGTGTAGACATCAAAGATTACATCAACTCGTTGACTTCTGCAGCCATGATGAGAATGCTTTTTTAAGATCTTCTCAGAAACTTCTTCAAATGTACAATTTTCTACTTGAATCTTCTGCACTATTCCCATAGCATCAATGAATGCTGCCCTTGAACCACTTGGTAAGTCATCAACTGCAGCTTGCTCCTGTAGATGTGAAATGAGTTTTGCTTTTGCATTCTTCTTGAAAGTTCCATCAGCATTATAACCAGAGCCCAAGGTTTGGGACCAAGAGAATAACATAAGACCTCTTTCATGTCCAGTTTCTACTTTGGCTATGAGCAGCATGTGGCCAAACACACGATTATTTGCCTTTAATACCATTTCTTTGTTGGTTCCTTTAATTAAAGTTCCTTTCTTCAGACTGCTGACTGTTTTCAGCTTGAGCTTTTTGATGGGATCATAAAACTCAGTACCTTCCTCCAATTTCACTTGCCATGCAGCAGAAGCTGCTTCCCCTTTTCATGAGCCTTCAGCAAGTCAGTCGTCACCTCAGGGGGTGCCACCAGGCCAGTTGAAATGCTCAAAAGGTCAGTAAGATCACTGCAAAATGGATTGGTCCGAGTGTTCTCAAGCAATTCGAGAATAGATGATATATCACTCTCATCTAGTTTTATGAAGAAAGTTTGGAGATATGAGTAGCCAAACCGTTGCTTCTGTACTGCAATAAGATCTCAAGGTTTTCTCAAAGCCTCTGCTCTATGCTCTGCCATTAAATAGTACCTAGAGATTACACTTGTTTTTAAGCTGAGGCCCTTTGTTCCGCCACTGGTCTGCATATCCTTGTGTAAATTACAGTCTCTTCAAGTGTCTGGCCTATAGGGAGTCGTCCAAATGGATCTGATTCACCCAGCTGCACAGAGAATCACCTATTCAGAAAATGTTTGTGAAGTTCCTGTGAAGTACTCTAAAGATGCCATCTGCAAGAAATATACTGAATGATACCGATCATAGTTTGTTTTATCTGCAGCGAAACAACCAGGTATCATTTTCTGTATGCTGACCAGGTAAAGGTACCAATCACACTCCCGATCTGCTCGTATTAGTCCAAGGAAAATCTCAACCAAATCCAAATACATCATGCAGAGTGAAGCTAGTTGTCTACTTTTGCCTTGCAACTCATCCCTGTACACAATAAAAAGGTCCAAAATCCTCCTGCAGCTTTCTTCAATAAGGAAAGATGCCTATGTTGCTTCACATGGATTTTCGTGCACATCATTCACTAGTCTCAAGGTTTCGTCAAGGTTTTGGCAATCTTGACTATGCTTAGTCTCCAACCATTCTGAAAACTGTCCCCATGCAAGCCTCATCAAAGCTTCGTACATCAGCTTATGAAGTCTCACCCCGCTGTTTTACTGTTTGCCATCTAATACTTTGTCAGTTGACCCCTCAGCTTTGACCCCTGACTCTATTGCTAAGTCTCGGAACCAAGCATCAAGGAATAACTTGCCAATAATTGAAAGCAAGTTACAAATGATATGAAAACTTCCCATCATTGGGATGGTTGTTTTAAACTTGAGTTGATGATTCCAGGCAACTTCTGTTAGCTTTGCATAAAGTGCCTGATCAGCAACAATAGCCATCTCCTCCAGTGACAAAGTTTCTTGAATGGAAAGTACACTGCAAAGAATTTTCTGTGCCATTGAAATTTCTGTTGCTGGGGAATTTATGTTGGGTAAATAGCCAACTTTATCTGCACTGACTCTAACCTGATCCCTTGCCAGGATATTGAATCCTGTCCAAGAACTTCTAATTTGGTGTGAAGACTCATGCAGACGAACTAAGATCCAGAGGAGACTCTGTTAAGGTGAACTTCTCACAACACCTTCAAACTGTAGTGAAAGATTTGGTACTTTCAGAGGAGGTGGTAAGTCTTTCTTTGCTGAAATGTAGTGGCAGAAGTTCCAAGTTTACATTGACCATGCACCTTTTCAAGATTAAACTGCAGGTTGCACAATACTGCCATTCACATAATGCGAAGTTCCTGCACTACTCAATGTTTCTTCTAGCATAAATGTTACCATATGCAAGCACTGAACGGATTAAAGGATGTGTCCATAGAGGGGGTAGCGGAGCCTCTTTGTCAACATTGCTCAGCTTTTCAGTGCATAGTGCTGTATCAATCTCTTCTAGGTGACTGTAAGAGCACCCATGACCAAGTCAATTTAAAATGCGAATAAGATCAACATTCCCGGATAGAGTCTTGATTACCCAAGGAAGGAGGACATGTTTCAGCGTGACGACCCGGGCATTGGTTACAGCATACAGAATATCCTGACCTATAGATCATGACAATCTGTTGATACGGTCAGATGGCAATGCCTCTTGGCCACAAATGAGTATCTGCAAAGAGTGAGTAAGGCAGGCTGGTAAGATGATATATTTCTCTGTCACTTCATCAGGTTCTGGAGGCCAAGTCTGTTCCTTCATCTCATTTCTCACCTGATTGCGCAATACAGCAGCTGTTTGAATGATCAGCTCTTCACATTTTGGCCTTTGACTCAGTCCTGGCAATTCACTTTTCATGTCTAGATAATCACAAGCAGTAGTGTTTAGAGTTAGCGTGTGTGGATAAGTGAAGCCCTTCGCTTATGTAAAAAAAAAAAAATGCAAGCTCTCGCCAAATTACATATTGAGCTTCCGGCTGAGATGATTCTTTGTTGAATCACTAACTTCTACACCCTTTTCACTTAAGATAGATTCTAGTTTTGATGTAAGATCTGTAAGCGGAATTATACTTGGTTTTGAGAACAGATCACAGTGAATATACTTGTACAAGTCAACCAGAGCAGCATCAACTTCACTTTTGTAGGGATTTTCAGTTTGTTCATTACTTTTGTCAATGGCAGGTTGTTCTTTCACGTATGCTTTATACCAAGAGGCATGGTAATGGGCCTCAGCAGCCACAATATCCCTTTAAGTAACTGACAAAATCCACCCATCTGATTTAAGGTTTGCAACATCTCGGATTCATAAATCAGCGCACAAATCCACAGCTTGAGTTGATTTTTCATGACTTTTCGAAACTTTTCTGTATTTTGATTTCTTCTCACAAAATATACGAATCTTTTCATATACACGAGATGATGTATCTGATGTCCTCTGGCGTTTTGACTGACTCGATTCTTTTTTGAGCGTGAAGTCTGATCTACAACTAGTATAGTACTGAATGTCTGGAAGTTCAGTCATATCATCACAGGCAAGTTTCAATATTGGTTCAAACTGTCGAATTTTTTTTTGCTTCATGGAGTGTTTTCCAAGAGGAGGCAACAACCAATCGAAGAAGTTCATCAGGCAAAGCCAGCCCACCTCACATAATACACGCAACTTCCTCTGCTTTTAGTTTTCTTTCTTTTTGGGTGGAGGGGTTGTCAGTTACAGTGACGCCGTCTCACTGATTGATTGTAAAAGAAACAAAGGACGCTAGTGGCTTTAAATAGATATCCTAAAAAAAAAAGTATGTATTATAGGACGAAACAATACAGCATTCCATGAAAGATGTACACGATATATATTTTCAATAAAATCCGGAAAATAAAAGCGTATAAATATAATGGTAGAATACCTCCTCTGACATGAAAAAAACTCTTGTAATACAGTTAGCGATAGGTATTAAATCCCTCTAGGTATTTCAAGAACAAAAATCATTTGGTCCCAATTTCCTGGTCTAGGGGCAAACTTCCTGGAATAAGTGTGAAAAAAATTGGATAAAAATCACATTTTGGTCTTAAAATCGTAAATTTTGGATCAAAGAGCAGAAATAAAGTTATGTGAACTACGCATGAGTATCTAGAGAATTTAATTCTGAGTAAAATAAGAGCAACTTCATGAAAATTGGTTGATTTTGAGTGAAATTGCCAAATAACTGAGCCCATACCATATAGTTTGAAAACAGTGGCCACTTTTGAAGATGTCCGCCGTTTGGGGACAAAGCTACCAAACTGAAACGTCCAATCCCCACATTTGGATACAGTAGACATTGGACTAACCAAAAATTATAATTAGATCTGTTCACTAATTTTTTCAGGTCTGGCTCATGGACTAATATATTAAAAAACATACATCCCCTTGGGAAGATATGTTATGGTTCTCGCACATATGTCAAACTATATTCAGTCTATGATACCTTTCTCCTACGAACCTCTGGCGAAGTCGATTTGCATCAAAGGTGAAAGAGAATATGAATTAAGTGAAGATGACAGATGGGTGTTTCTCGAATGGACCATTCCATTGCTCGTTTTTCATAATCTGTCTTTTGTTCTTGTCTCTCCTTGAAGAGGAACTATGTTGCTTACTAAGGAAATGTTTGTGTCAGAATACTAAAATAATTTTTCAATACTAGATGCACAACGGTTTGCAGGCACGGGTGACAATGCCTTTTGATGTTGAAAAACTTTAAATAGAGAATATTTTAACGATACGGACTGCATCTGTTTATTTATGAAATAAGAGAGAGAGAGAGAGAGAGAGAGAGAGAGAGAGAGAGAGAGAGAGAGAGAGAGAGAGAGAGAGAGAGAGAGAGAGATTGTATGTAATACAGTTTCACTCTGGGAGCACCTTCAGTCACTGAACTTAATGGAATCCCACATCCTTGCACATTGTCTGGAAGCCTCGCAACACTGTCCATTTTGAATGTTCCCAGGTTCATAGCATTTGCAAATTTTTTTAACCTTCAGTCATTACTGAATTGCCAGATAGTAAAGTTAACCTACAAAGAAGGTTATCAGTATATGTTCAATTACACTGGAAGTGGATGCTGGAAAGAGGTCAAAGAAGGCATGGGCAGGATATTTCATTTTGGTCAATGAGTAAAGTGGGACTCATCGAGGCGCACTCCAACACGTGGCTTGCTTTTGAGAATGACCATAGCATCCTTAAAAGACATAAATTTTTTTTTATTTTAACTAAATGCGCAAGTAATACTTGAAAAAGGTTTATGTGCAACACTATTCGTATTACTTCCTTTTCACGTAAAATTAGATGCTATGATCGATTAATGTCTTGAAGTCTGGTATCTTCATTCTTCCGCTCATCTGCTTTTAAGAAAAACTGAGAAACTTTTCTTTTCCCTCACTTCAAAAGCACCCGATAGTGTCGATAGGAATACAGTTTTCGTTACACATTACCTTTCCTTTGAGGAAATATTCAAAAAGTATGAACAGAGGCACAGACAAATGCATCGTATAGAAAACGAATGCTTTCACATCGTTATTGCTATTCTAGATAGAAATCGAGATCCAAGCGCCACAACAGATGATTCGTACAAATTTATTGCGGTCTTTATAAAGCAATAAGTGGCTTCTTTGATAATCATTTACAGCGGGCTTACTGTGATGACTTTTACAATTATTTTCTTGACATTTTCTTCATTATATCGAAATCATATTAGTTTTCAGTTTATGCAAAAGAAAACTATTGGGCCGGCTTTGTCTGTCCGTCTGCACTTTATTCTGTCCTTACTTTGCTGTCCGCACTTTTTCTGTCCGCCCTTACATCTTAAAATCTACTGAGGCTAGAGGGCTGCAAATTGGTATGTTGATCATCCATCTCCCAATCATCAAACATGCCAAACTGCAGCCCTCTGGCCTTAGCAGTTTTTATTTTATTTAAGGTTAAAGTTAGTTAGCCATATTCGTGCTTCGGCAACAATGTAGGATAAGCCACCACCGGCCCGTGGTTAAAGTTTCACGGGCCGCGGCTACAGCATTATACCGAAACCACAGAAAGATAGTTCTACTTTCGGTGGCCTTGATTATACGCTGTAGTGGTTATACAGAAAATTCGTTTGCACCGAAGAAACTTCAGCGCATTTTATACTTGTTCTAGTAAAGCTGAAAGGATAAATGCAAACAGTTTAAAATCAATAATTTTCTAGATTTTGTTCTATTTCGTAGAAACATAATAATAGGTGTCTTTCCTTTTCCTCATTCATTCTGGAAAAAAGTGATTACGCATTAAATCTGTAGTATGCAAAACTAACGTATTTGCTATACAACAGTATTCCCTTATATTCCAGTAGGCTAGAACATGGTTACCAGGACTTTGAGCGGTAATGGAGGTCCATGTTACTCCCCTCCCCTCTTATCGTTGGATTTTTATGACCTTTTAACCTCTTACTCTCCTTACGGGAAGAGTAGGTAATGGAAGCGAAAATCAGGGTACCTTTTGACAGGTTAAATACCCCTCGTTTGCTCCCTCGTCCTCCCTTTCACATCATTGTTCCCTTCAAAGTCCTTCCACTGGGCTTTTATTCCGTCTGTTCTTCTTCTATTCCTTAAGCCTCCTCTTTCTTTTTACCCTTTTTGTTTGCTTAAAAAAGTTCCTAGTACCTAGCACAAATGAAATAAATAAATAAAGTGAAAGTAGAATGTACAAAAAAAAAAGGTTATTCCTCGTTGGATGAGTCGGTAGAGTTGTCAGCTAGCACTCTGCTAGGCCCGAGTTCGAGTCTCCGGCCAGCCAATGAAGAATTAGAGGAATTTATGTCTGGTGATAGAAATTCATTTCTCGCTATAATGTGGTTCGGATTCCACAGTAAGCTGTAAGTCCCGTTGCTAGGTAACCAATTGCTTCTTAGCCACGTAAAATAAGTATAATCCTTCGGGCCAGTCCTAGGAAAGCTGTGAATCAGCTCAGTGGTCTGGTTAAACTAAGGTATACTTTTTTTATTGAGAGGATATATGTTCAGCTTTTCATGATTTTAGAGGTTACTGTCCAGGCCAGAGTTTTACGATTGTCATTCCTCCCTTTCTGAATCCACAATTACTCTTTTACAAAATTTTCAATTTCTTTAGTGATCAGTACCTTAATATTCAATGGGATTTCAACCACAACTGTTCTATTTTCCCCTGTGACTAAGTTTTCTCTTATTTTCCGCTAGTTATAAATTTACTCACGGGCTACTCTAGGGGCAAGAGTCTGGTCTAGCATATAACCGACTCAGTCAAAAACAACAATCTAAAGGTATCATTATCATACCCTGGTAACCAAGCAATCGTAAAATAGGTCCAGTTTCATGAATAAAACGATACCAAAGGCACTTTAGTCAACAATATTATTCGAATGGCCAAATATGCAGATGTTAATGAAGATTACAGTTAACTCAGCAGTAATTTTCAGAGAATAAATAAAACGAACAAATTATATTTATCTTGATTATGATATTTAGCATAATGGATTTATGTTGCATATTGCATCGGAAAGGAAATGGGGGAGCAAGTCTTGTTTCTCCTCCTGATATACAGTATTCAGGACAATAATCCAGAAAATGTGGTGCTAATTATTAAACTTTGAAGAAATTTCATGAATGCAAACTTTTTCTTACCATTTAATGAACTTTATTTGTTAGATGTATGTTGATATATTTTATTTGAAATAGGCAAAAACACAGGAGACCGTCAGCATTCATGACTATAACACGGAAGTGGCTAAACAGGCATAAAATAAAATCGCCAAGCGAACTCAGTTTTCATTAATATTAATTTCAGGCAAAAACGAGAATCGAAATGGTTTGCTTTAATGAAGAGATATCCCATAGCCTATTTATGATGACAGAATTTTCGGGTAGTTTGCACAGTGACGTCGTGGGGCTTAAAATTTCAGATGTCAATGTACTACTTAGCAATTCTTCCGTTTTGTAGATAGTGTTATCGCACCTCACTTTTTTTTTGAAGTCTGGCATAGTTGTTTGCCATTTCCTTTAGTTGCATGAGTGATGGTTGTATCTTCATGGTCACTGTAATGCAGCTGCCAGCAATTTTAGCTAGTGTACTGGCATCTTCATTTCCCTGGATTCCCACATGGCAACCTTCCTGCCAGCAGCTTGGTGTGACTTGGCTACTGATTTGATTGCTCATATCAATGCTAAATCTTGTTTGGGCTGGGTCGCTTTAAGTGTGAGGATTGCCCCATTGGTGGCCATGTGTACTGTCATGTACCCTTGTTTTTGGCTAGAGTTTTCGAAGACTTTGAAGATTGTCATTAATTCTGCTTGTAGGACTGATGCATTGTTGGACAGCCTCCAGCTTCCTTTAAAGTTTTTGGGTGTAGGTATCTGCCAGTTGAATTGGTGTGTTGTGAGCTAAAAATTGGGTGATGTGCATTAAATTCTCCAGTCGTTGCCAGTATTTGTGGGTCAACTGATCCATCAGTACAGTATGTGTTTTCAGCTGCTGTAGTCCTGATTGCTTCTTCTGCTGCAGTCCTCATCTTTGGTGCTGTGCATAGTGCTTTGCATACAGGTAGCACTGTAAAGTTATATTGGAATGGGTCTTCGGCCCAAGGTGGTGGTTCTCGGTATCCCTCAGGTGGGACACCATTTATCATATTTTTCACTATGTCCTGCATATTTAGTTGCCTCAGGTTCTGGAGTAGACTGCCAGCATGCTTTTTAGGAGTGTTTAGTTCCTCATGCAGGTTATGCACGCATGCATTTGTCTTTTAGTGGCCTATCTCTGTTGCTTTTGATGGTTTGGTACAGTATTGCCGCATTTCTTTGGCATGTCCCATGGGTGAGAGATTGTAGCTGTTACTCCCCTCGGAAGACATTTTCTTGTCCACATTGGAGACCCTAGCATCAGTCTCGTGGCATTGTTCTGGATGACCTTCAGCTTCTGATGCTGAACATTGCTGAGACTTGTCAGAACTGGCTCTGCATATTCTACTTACACCTTGCACCCTGATAGTTTGTATGTAGAGCCTCCTGAGCAGGTGATATGTGGCTCCTTGCAGAATCATCTGATGGGTTTTGTTGGAGGAGCTTTCTTTAATGCACTGAGTTCCATTCTTGTTCTAACCTTGAGGAGTTGTATCGCCTTCTCAGGGGCTAGTGTGTTTGCAATGTAGACTCTACATATGTGAGGCTGTCCACCCATACTATACTGTCTCCTTTGAGCAGAATGTTGGGTGGAGTTTGACCATACTTTATTACCATGGCTTTTATCTTGTTTATATTGATCTTAATTCCTAGTTCAGTGCTTTTTGTCCTATTTGCTGCAAGGCTTCTTGCATCTTGTGGAGCAGTTTTCGATGGCTTGTGTTTAAATGCAGATGTTGTCTGCATGTATAAAGACTTCTATTCCCTGCTGTAGTTCTAGGGAAGGTAGATTCTCCATTGGGACATTGAACAGAAAGGGGCTTGGAATACCTCCATGGGGAGTGCTGTTTTCAAGAGGGTAGTATTCCAACAGTTTGCCCTGGAACACTATACTGACTTCTCTATTTTTCAAGTAGCTTTTTTCTGATGAAAGTAGGTTGCATTTGATCCTCTTTTGGACTAAGGAGCAGAGGAGCATTGCAGCATTTGCCAACTTGCATACATTTTCAAGTTCTAGAAAGACCATTATTGCTAGAAAGACCATTATTGAGCTTCTGACTTTTATGGCACACAAAAAAATCTGTGAGGCACTTGTGTGTGCCAACCCCTTCCCTATAGGCATACAGCCTAGTGTGTAAGGGACCTGGCTTCCATACGAGCCTGTTTATGACCATTCTTTCAGCTACCTTCTCCATGCAGTTGATGAGAGAAATTGGACTCTTAGAGCCTGGCTCCTCAGATTTTAGAATTTGTTGTGCATCCTGTTGCCCCCATTTCTTCACCTGGGGTCCTCCGCATATGTCCTGTTTATCAAGAGGAGTTATACTTACCTGGCATTGTCACCCAAGTGCCTCAGCATGCTGTAAGTGATTGCATCTATACCAGGGCAGGATCTGAGGGGTGTATTTGTTTTATCCTGCGTTATTGCAGGCAGTGTTGATTTCTCCACCTTGAAGGGGTAAGCTCTCCTGTTTTTTTTTTCTGTGTCATTCAAGGAAGATTGTGTGACTTTGCCTTACCTGAAACACCTCCTGAGTATGTTGTCTGCCTCCTCTTGAAGGTTAGGATGGGTATTCTGCACTGTCCTGTCCTTGCCTGCAATTATTGCAACGAATTTCCAGATTTGGGTCATTAGTGCCTGTCTGCTGATGCTGGCATACTATTTGCACCATGGCTGCAGTCTGATCTATTTTGCCTCTACTATGGCATGGGCTAATACCTCTCTGAGGAGTATGTGCCAGTCATCTGATGTGTTTTGTCAGAAGAGTCTTCTGACTGTTGACTCTGGCTTTGAGTTTTTTGACTCTGTCACAATAATTCCGTGCATCCGAATGGTTGTTCTCCAGTGGTTTGAGCTTTGGCATGGAGGCATTTGCTGCTTTTCTAAGTTTGCCTATGAACTCCCCATAAAGGGGCTCTATGACATTTGCTGAGTTTTCTGGGTAGGCCATGGCCCATCTTGTCATGATGGCTTCGAAAACTGCCCAGCTGGCAGACTTAGGGTTCCATCTCTCACTTGGGGCAGGGGGTGGGGTGGGGTTGGAAATAAGAGGAAGTTTTTCTATGGCCATCTGATCGCTTATGAGGGTACCATACACCTTCCATGTTGCATGCTCCCCTAAGGCTGAGTTTATGAAGGATAGGTCCAACCTTCCTCCCCTCAGATGAGTTGGCACTCCTCTATTTATTATGTACACTTCCAGGAATTCACCTGTCAACTGGTGTAGGTATCTACCAGTTGAATTGGTGTGTTGTGAGCTAAAAAATGGATGATGTACATTAAATTCTCCTGCAATTAAAGTGTTTTCCAATGTCACTGTACTGAACATTACTTTTCCCTCAAAGGTGCTATTTGGACTTCTGTAGCTGTTGCGTATTGTGAGTGTTGTGTTGGTAAGTGGATTTTCATGCTAAGTCCCTCGCTATTGTTTTCTGTAAAAATATGATGTCATAGTTTTGTGTGTGTGTGTGTGCTTGTAGGAAGGCATATGGTTGATTTGCACTGAAAATGTTCCATTGCAACGTTTTGACTGTGTGTGTGTCACTGCACTCACTGACTTCACTTAAACTTACAATGTTATGTATCACACTAACACTTGCACTGGGTGTGCTCTGAACACTGGCTCTAGGGATAGAACCTACACTGGCATTAGAGATGAAATTGACACTGGCCCTGGAGATGAAGTTGACACTGGCACTATTTGCTTATAACTTTCTTACCTACTTGCAGTGACATCAATCCATATCATGTCGATCAGCTGTGTCAAGGAACCTGGATACATTTTTTGTGGTAATGTTGTGGTTGTATTGGATACCACACACACTGGCGAGGGTATGTAGAATGTTGAGCAGAAAGTTGCTAAAACTTTTGAAGTCTAGAATGTACGCATTGTCGTGTTTCACTACTGGGAGGGCTGGGTTGTCCTGTGTGGTTGGGGAGGAGAAAGGGGAACAGGGTTGTATGGATTTAGAGCGCCATGGTCGACAGTTCTGGATGTGGGACTGGGAGACGATGGCATGTATGTAAGGGATGGGCTTAGGAGATAGAGTGGGAAGATCAGGGAAGGTAATTCTTCTTCTTCTTCTTCTTCTTCTTCTTCTTCTTCTTCTTCTTCGTCTTCGGCTTCTTCTTCTTCTTCTTCTTCTTCTTCTTCTTCTTATCATTAGTATTATTATTATATATATTTTTTTTTGGTCTATCACAGTCATCCTATTACACTAGGTGGTTTTTATAATGTGGGGTTCCTGGGTGCATCCTGCTTCCTTAGGAGTCCATCACTTTTCTCACTATGTGCACTGTTTCTAGTAGTACACTCTTCTGCATGAGTCCTGGAGCTACTTTGGCATTATTATTATTATTATTATTATTATTATTATTATTATTATTATTATTATTATTATTATTATTATTATTATTATTATTCAGAAGATGAAACCTATTCATATGGATTAACCCACAGGGGCCATTGACTTGAAATTCAAGCTTCCAAAGAATATGGCGTTCATTAGGAAGAAGTAAGAGGAGGTAAAGAGAATTTCATGAAGATGAGATCCCACTTATAATAAAGAAAAAAAATAAATTAATAAATAAAAAAATATATTAAAATGCAAGGAAAATATTGTTAGGGTAGTAATGCATTGCATCTTTGCATGAACTTATGAAGTTCCAGTTGCACAGCATCATCTGGGAGATTGTTCCATAGTCCAACGGTATGAGGAATAAAGGACCTCTGGAACTGAGAAGTTCGGATGAGCAGCACATTTACCATATATCAGTGCTGCTGTTCAGCGAATCTGGTTGCTCTCGGCAAGTAAAGGGGATCAGGGATCAATTGTGAATGTGAAAGATCTCTGCTGAAATATAGTTTATGAAAAAGTGACAAACATGAGACCATCAGTCGATGGTCCAAGTCAATGATCCAAGTCATAACTGGGGCTTGTGGAGTTGTCTGGGTGCGGTTTGGTGTAGGATGAGGTGGGAACCTGTACTCTCTGGGGCTGCTTGTCTGATTGTGGTGACTGTGTTAGCTTGGGGTTAGTTTAAGGTCATTATGATGCTGCTGCATAAGGCTGGCCCCTGTTAGTGAGTGACTGCAGGGGCTGTCTGGTGGGGTCTGGTGAGCTGTATTCAGCTGGGGAGGCTTCTGAGTGGGATGCCCATCAGTCAGTCTATCTTCTGTGTCCTTACTGGGCACTTCCTGTTCCAGGCATGGTACTTGCCTTTGCACGCTGGACACTTTGCATTGGTTTGTTCCCCTGACTTGTGCTTCTCAATGAGCTTTGAGTGGCGTGCTTCCACTGCACAACACACACTGCGGTGCCTGTATCTCTGCCTCAGTCGTGGTGAATCTTGCTGGTTATATACCAAATGGTCAACAAGGGGTTTAAATGTAGGCTGACTGCTGATTGACTGAAGAAGAAAATTCGATCTGCTGATTGGCTGGCAAAATTTTCCTCATAAGCCAAAAACTTATGGTTGATGGCGCTGAATGGTGGGGCTAGTATGTGACATCATTTTCTGACATTACCTGGTGAATATTCTGATTGGCCACTGGGCAGCTTGCAGATTCTCAGACATTATTGTACATTTCTTGTTTGGGAATGTCACTGGTGCAGGTCTATCAGTTACATGAGCAAAAGGCAGCCTAATGCTGGTAGGCATGAGGAACACCTCTTGAGTGGTATTCAATAAGGGCTTCTCCTGCTGTATTAAGAGTGCCTCTTTCAGCCATAGGCATTTTGGGTCTGTGGCCTTTTTTATTACTTCTGTTTTCTCCACTATTGCATTCCTTGTGATGCTAGTATGGTGGGAATCTTTCATGTGGCTTTTTATGGTACCTTCTTGAGCAAGACAAGAGAGCCTTTTTGGCAGTTTCATGGTGGTCATACCAATATAGGCGCTGGAACGTCCATGGACTGGGCATTTGAATTGGTATACCACATTAGTC
Source organism: Macrobrachium rosenbergii (assembly GCF_040412425.1). Classification (NCBI taxonomy): domain Eukaryota; kingdom Metazoa; phylum Arthropoda; class Malacostraca; order Decapoda; family Palaemonidae; genus Macrobrachium; species Macrobrachium rosenbergii. Next base: position 71,195,282 of record NC_089741.1, read on the forward strand.
TGTTTAAGAAGATTTCTTGTTAGTGGGTCTGAATTGCTTTTCTTAATCAGGTTTCTTGTGCGGCTGTTTTGATAATAAATGATGAGGTCCAGCTGTATGTGAACATTAGTAGTGAAGGCATTATCTGTGATGATTTTCTTAATGGCACGTTCATCTTCTAGGTATTTAGAATGCATCCTCGCATTATAGTAAATTCTAACACCTCTTTGTGGGTCGGACTATGGCTGCTCACAGTGCTTGTACCACCAGTCCAGTGCCATACATATTTCTTTATTAACTTGTTTGTTAGAATATCTGTTAATAATAAGTACTTTGGAGGCACAGTCTGATTCTTGGTGCGTCCCTTGCCAAGAAGAGCATTGTTTCTTGGACATTCACAGTCTCTTTACTGCAGAAGCCGAGGTTCATCTCCTTCATGTAAACGGAGGCTTTCAGGTCATCATCTTTTTGCACCAAGAAGACGAAAATGGTCCGATAAGAGTTTATTTCTGGAACCATATGCACCAAAAACACCAGGAGGATGAAAAAGAAATAAAATAAATCATAAAAGAAAATGTCACTCCCATAATGGAAAGTGACAGAGTCCAGGCAATAATTTGCTATTAAAATATGAGAATAAACCACCTTATCCTGAAGAATAACCCCGGCAGCCCTAGAGACAGATTTGCATGTCCAGTGAATGGTTACCACCACTCATATATGGGATGGAAACTATAACGTTATCAAAACTTCTCCTGTTTCATCTACAAGAACGTGACGTATTCAAGCATTACAACCACAAACATCAGAGAAGACCAGAAAATGATGAGTTAATTAATGCTTGAAAATTATAGATACAGCACCAGACTGCCAATGCCTGTAGTTTCTTGAAGCATTCCATATCATGTTATAGAAACTGAATTCCTCCCGACGATCATTAGGAGAAACTAACCGGTACTAAACACCATTGCGGTGGTATGGAGAGAGAGAGAGAGAGAGAGAGAGAGAGAGAGAGAGAGAGAGAGAGAGGTAACTAGCGGCCATCCCACCACAGTAGCAAACCCTAGTTACCGGTACAACAGTAGGCAGTAGAACGACGAGAAATGCAGGAAATCGACAGATAACACAGGAAGAAAAGAAAATAATCAACTGGAGCAAGTTCCAGAGAGAGAGAGAGACGTACAAACACCCCCTCTCTGAAGTGAACCATTACATTGGTAATACCAGTGGGGGATTAACCAGGAGTTTACCTCCAACCTCTACGATTCCCCGAGGCGGAAACTGACCAATACATATTTTACCAGCCCGAGGCGAAAACTGACCAATGAAAATTCGACCCAGCACGACAGCCTACCTGCTATAAATACCTATCCATCCTTAATTGCATACATTCTCTCAGTAGATGAAAACCTTTGTGCACATTGATACGTAAGAAAAAATTAAACAACAAAAACAGAATATTTTTCCACACCCTTCGGAAATTTATTATGCCATCTACCTGCAGACAAGAGGAATATAAGAAGAATAGAGAATACTCTCTACAAGCCAATTGCCATTGAAACAGCGTTTTTATTATTATTATTATTATTATTATTATTATTATTATTATTATTATTATTATTATTATTATTATTATTATTATTATTATTATTAACGGCAATATTTGAAATTTGCCCATTCAATCATGTACAAAAGTGGAAAGAAAAATAAACTCACATTTTTTTTTTTTACTCTGTTTCTTTCTTCTCACGTTTTGTTTTTACAGACTTTGAGTACATATATTTTAAATCCCTTCTGTCTACCTACAATAACTTTAACTCTTTCATATTTGGCTGGTTTCTCTCACATACTGATGTAATTGGAACCTGCGCCCAGTAATTAATTCCATTAATACATTAGTTTATTAGAAAAATTAATAATTCTGCTTACAAACTATATGTTAATACGAGTAATTTTTTTTGGTTAATAGGATGCTTCTTGATCGCGTTGTTACTTCGGAATCGCTAACTATGAAGTTTGTTTGGCTCCAGAGTGGTTATATTTCACAGGAATATGGATAAAAGCCACCCAGAAGAAAAAGTTGTTAGACGTGAACGATTTAAATGGAAATGAGGAGGCAAAGTAAGGGCAGCTGAATAACTTACAAGGAGGTACCGACGTATGTGGAATTCTTTTACCAGACTGAAAAGAGAGGCATTTCATAAGATTTTTCAGCAATGTCTTTACGACCAGGTATGTCAAAGTGATAAAGTATGATATAATTACTTAAAAGTATTGCATGAAGCATGGAAGCTGGAAATAGTATTATACTAACAACTTCAGCAAGGCACTCATTGAAGGAAGGGTGAAAGACATACAGTAAACTGTAAAGCATATTTGTGAAGATAAATTTCTATTAGGTAGATGAAGACTCTGACACTTGAAATTTCTTTTGAGAGACAAAAAATGATTTTAATATATTCTTTAGCACTATTCCAATACTCAATCGTGTATTATGTAAAATAAACTCTCAATTACTTTCTGAATATTTTACTAATATTGTCAACATATTTTTTTTTTTCTCAGATAGTGGATAACAAACATTTATTTTAGGTACATTTCATGAGCTGAGAAATTCGTATTGAAAAAATATAATTTACCAGCATTTTACTATCTAGTATCTATCTATGCATGTATATATATATATATATATATATATATATATATATATATATATATATATATATATATATATATATATATATATATATATAATAATGAGCTTTATTTCGGCTCATGGCCATATACATGGAGTATACAAATACAATACACACAATCTAGATACATAAGATAAGATGATGAAGGTAATTAGCGGCAGTGTCCACACAGTTGCTGAAGACGTAGAAAAAATAGAATTCATAATAACGGTAGTGACAGTAATTATATGGAGAATAATAGATAAAATCATTGAAAATGATAACAATAAAGAATACAGGTTGCAGACGATTCATTTCCATCTGTTATCCTTAGGTGGTTACAGAAGTCAGGTCCTGAAGGCTAAATACTAATACTGAAAATTGCAAAACTCTACAATGATATTAATCACAGTAATAATAAAAAGTAAAAATACCAAAAATAACAAGAAAAGTAGAAATATAATAATAATAATAATAATAATAATAATAATAATAATAATAATAATAATAATAATAATAATAATAATAATAATAATAATAATAATGACAGATTCTGGAGATGACACTTCATAATTGCAAACATAGAGAATAAGTCATTTAAGGAACAGACGCCTCATTATTCCATCTTTCCCACAATTTACAGCTTCTTGCTTCACTGCTTAGGATGCTTTGTATGAGCGAATTGCTGCTGTTTCTCAGTCGGGTGATCAGACTGGACATGCTGGCCTCACAATGATTTTCAAGTTATCCAGGTGGTTTTCTAAGAACATCTGCGTGGCGGAGTGATAGCGAGGAGTGTTTGTGAGGCGTCTCAGAAGGTCACTGTGAACAGCAGTGATACGTCACATGGTCTCTCGGGTATAGTTCGTCCAAACGGAACACCCATATATACTGTAGAGCAGTACGAGCGGAAGAGCAGCAGTTTCGTGTCTTGGTGACAGAAGGCAAATCTTGCAATCATGTTGCCAGTTGCACATAGTTCACGACGCCTCTGTTCTATGTCTGCCGTATCTTTTAGGTCGCCCGTGATAATGTGTCCCAAATATGAAAATCCATGCACGAATTCCAGACGATGATTTCCGAGGAAAATTAGTGGTTCTGCAATACGCTTAAGCGATCTCGGGAGCAGCGACATGCACTGGGTCTTGGTTTCGTTGTATAGGCTATCAAATTCCTCTGCATATTGGCGGCAGGTGTCGATGAGTCGCTGGAGACCTTGCACTGATGGGGAAATCAGAACCATATCATCGGCATAACAGAGGTTGTTTATTGTTGTTTCGTTGATAATGCATCCGGTTGGGAGTGAGTTCAGTTTGACATTCAGGGCATCTGTGTACGTGTTAAACAGGTATGGAGAGAGAATGCCCCCTTGCCGGAGCCCGTTTAGGGAGCTGAAGGTGTACAACAGTATGTTGCCCCATTTGACACAGAATTGCTGTGTGGAGAACCAACAACATAAAATGCCAATTAGATATAGAGGTGTGGCTCGTTTGTGCAGCTTGAGGAAGAGCTTCAGGTAGTTTACTCTGTCAAATGCTTTTCTCACATCTACAAAACATAGGAAAACAGGAGAGGCTGATGATTCTTTCAGGATGTAGACGCAGGTGTCGGTTGAGTAGTTTGTTTTAAAGCTGAACTGGTTGTCAGTAGTGTGTAGAAAGGGGAGAAGTCTCACTAGAAGAACAGACTCAAGTGTCCTCGGACTAAGGGTAGTAATGGCAATCGGGCAATAATTGCCAGGGTCAGATGCATCCTTTAACTTCTTTTTTAATAATGGTTTTAAGTGAAGTAAGAGTAGGGAGTCTGGGAGAAACTGGTGAATTATGCACGCATTGAATAGAGCAGCTAGCAAGATGTAAATTATCAGATGGCAGAATTTGAAAGCTTCAGCAGGCAGACCATCACAGCCAGGCGCTGATGTTACCTGGCGTAATACGATTGGTGAATTGAAACTGAATATTATCAGTAAGGAGGTTATTTACATCCCTGCGGGTGTCTTGATCGTTTATACAATTCAGGATAGTGCTGAAGTGATTGCCCCACATTCTCACAATAGCCTCGTCACTGACAGCTTTTCCTACTCTGTGATAGCTTTTTAGCTTTGGGATTTAGGGACTGAATGTCCTTCCAAAGACGGGGGTAATCACCAGATTCTAATTTTGTAGACACTGCATCAGTTCTTAATTGCTTTTCATTCAGTCTGCAATGCTTAAGGGCAAGTTTGAACTACGCTCTCGCCTGCCTCATTAGCAGTGCAAAGTGTCCTTCCCTTGGCCTACCATTTTGCCTCCACAGTAGAAACATTTCTCGTGAATGTGTATAAAGTTCTTTAACCAAGTCATTCCATCTAAGTTCATTAAGAGAGTTGCCTTGACGAGATCTAGAGGTATCCCTGCCGGAGGCGACCACAGCAGAAATTATATTCGAACAGAATTCTTTCAGATCTCTCCTGTGATGATTGTTTCTACATTTTGGGTTAGTGCATAGTGAGGCGTCTGCCGGTTGCGCTATTGACCGCAGCCTGGTTTCCGTGGTCTCCCTGAAGGATCTGGTTTCCTGTTGGTTTTTAAAATCCCAGTTAACAGCAGGTGGGTGATCAGTTAGGGGGTTCATGGTAGGGAGGGATGGGGTACTGAATGACACCTGTAAGGGGATGTGGTCATAGCCCATTGCAAGATTGTAGCGAATGTTGCAGGTTACGATAGAATCATGAAGTTGAGGGGACGTGACACAGTGGTCCAGCCAGGAGGTTGTAACTGTGTCCATTCTGTTTTGTACATAGGTATAGGAGGAGGGAGGGAGAAGCATTACATCGCTGATTCGGAGAGTGTGATATTAACAGAAACGAGTAAGTTCGTTATAAAATTGTTTTGTGGGGTGAGAATTAAGGTCCCCAATTACACAAATATGATCAGCAGTAGAATCGTGAATAATGCTGTGTAACTCACCCTGGATCATGCAGTATTGATCAAAATTATTGTTCGTTTCCCAGGACATATAAACATTAATTATTAGGATCTTAGAGTCCCCTACTGTCACTTGAAGCCCCAGCAATCCATCAGTCCTATAGGTCAACACATTCACATATTGTCTAACGATTTGTGCCACAGGAAACAAAGGCCCCCTTTCGGGTGCCGGATACGATGTGATCTGTAACTTGCATCGATGAGGTCGAGAAAGCTGTGAAGTCTTCATGCACTGAATCGCAGACGGCAAGGTCATGAGGCCAGAGGAGCGTTTCTTGTAATTCAATGATGCCTTTGAAGTGTTTGCAGAACGTTTTTTGGGGAGGAATGTTCCACTTGAGGTAAAAAATATTCCAAGAGATTATATATAATGTATCCATGGCAACTCACAAAGATGGTATTGGGCAAGCTTAAATTATTTTCTTTATTTGCATTACGTAAATTTAGATCAGCCTTGTTTTTTCTAGGTTTAATATCCACTTTTTAAGAAAGTCATTTTGTGGCAAGATAGCCGTTGTTTTGAATGGGTATTTGTTTACATTATTTTTGAACTTTAATATCCGTTATCTGGTAATTTCTAGTGCTTAACGTAAAGTGCTTAATTTAACATTATTCAGTGTGGTTAGGCGCCTCCTTCCCGTTTGTTTATATTATCGAACTATCGTTTTAACGAGTGTTTTTCTGTTTTTACCAGTGTTGATGAACGTCTCCTTAGTGATGTCTGGACGTCGCGTCGGAACTCGGCTCGAGTTAGTTCGGGCTATAGTACTCCCCTGACATACTGTCCCTTGAGCAGCTGATTGATTTTTGGAATTTGGTTGACGATTGTTTGGCAGCTTTTTGGACCACGTTACGGATCTTCTCTTCGACTGTTGTTCGCAGGTCTTCTTGTCACCTGCGACTCGAGTGTTTCCTGCCTTGAGCCGCAACTTGGGTCCTTCATATGAGAAACGCAGGTACTCCTGTCACCTGCGACTTGAGTGTTTCCTGCTTTTCCTTGTTGAGGAGGACTCCCAGGGAATTGGTGCCGTCGCTTTCTCCCGGCACTGATGGGGATTTGCCTGCTGTTTCTGCGTCTGTGAATCAGCTGTTTTCTGCTGTCAATCTGGGAGCTTGCTAACTCGTGAAACGATCTGTAGGGAGCCTGACACCAGGTAAGACTAAGTATCCTTGATTTTCGCAAAGGATCACCTTCCCTTTTGTGTGGATGCTCTGGTGTTCATGACCTGCCCTGATAGCGGAATTGGCGATTTGATCACGGCCCTGGAATTGTTTCTCCTCCGCTGTCTCCACTGATGTGAGAAAAACTATATATATATTGCAGTTGGATTATTTAAGTATATATATATATATATATATATATATATATATATATATATATATATATATATATATATATATATATATATATATATATATATATATATATATGTATATTTTGTCATGTTTTTGCTGTGACTTTATAACGTCACCTGACGAGTCATAATATTGTAGATAAGGTATCATTTAGCTTTGTGGTAATAGGTAGGGATTATAATTGTTTTCTTGTTTTGTTTTCTCTGCCTTCCTTCTTCCTTTGATTTAGCATTAGGATAGTTTTTGGTCTGGCCAGCAAAAGTGTTGGATCCAAGCAAGTTATTTATTATTAATTGTCATTTCCTCCTCATTATTTATCTTTTATAGGGTTTAGTTTTCTTAGTTTTAGGGAATCCAGTGGGATTTTAAGGACCGGTGTTTGTCCTTCCTGGTTGTCGCCAGGGTTTCTAAATATTGATTATATCCCACAAGGTTGATTTAAATTTTGTATTTATTAAGTATTAAATATTGTTGAGTTTTCCTGAGTGTTTGTTTCCGCTGACCTTTAGCACTGAGTTACATTTACTGACAACAGTTCTATTATTAATTAAGAACTTGCATAACAACCCTGAGGGTTGTAACAGAAGGGAAATGAATGAGTTGATCATTTGGGTGGATGGGGGTTGGCCAGTGGGGGTGGGTATTCACTCGGCTTTGGAGGATGGCTGGCACTTGTGGTAGAAGGCAAGTCTGCATCTGAACCCCTACTTGGGGTGTCAGTAAGTTCCCCTGGGGGAGGTTGGTCCCGGATTAGGTTGTATCCCGAGACTTTTATATTAGGACCAAAATTCTTGCCTTTAACAACATCAAGGTGTTGAAATAGGCAGGTAATCTTGTAGGCCACTTTATGTTTAATTTTCCATGGGAGTTCGTGGGAGATAAGAGGGTCAGAGCCCGTGAGAAACTTGACTCTCTCTACTATGGTGTCTAGCTTCACCAATGAGCTTAAATTGTGAATCACAACGTGACACCTCTTCTCAGGTTTTGGGCGAGGTGGTTCACGAATGTTGGGCTTTGGTGCAATGGACAATCAAGATGTTCTTTACTTTTTTTCTACTTGTTTGTGCCTACCAGCCCCCGGTCCCCTCATGATCGATCACATCTTCATCCACGATGGGGAGTTTGTGGGGAGAGATAGGGTCGAAAGACTCACAAGGGCTGGTGATCGTCACTGAAAATCAATCATCCACCTGAGGCACTGGGAAGGGAGAGGAGGTTGGGGGTTCGTTGGTCCTCTCCGATAGGTCTACAGGTGATGTGGGCGCT
>NC_089741.1:71211023-71213523 GCF_040412425.1 Macrobrachium rosenbergii
ATATATATATATATATATATATATATATATATATATATATATATATATATATATATATATATATATATATGTGTGTGTGTGTGTGTGTGTGTGTGTGTGTGTGTAAACAAAACTATTCAGTATTTACTTATTTGCTGATTAGATATGCATAGAAATATGCAGGTTTATTTTAGTTTTCATCAAAGAAAAATAATGATAGACATACACCTTCAGAGCTTATTCATGCAAGACTTTTACTCTTCCTAATGTTCAGATGTAGTAAAAAAAGAAAACTCCATCCGTCTTTTTACTGAAGCAATGAATTGGTCTTGAATAAATTCACCTTTTCCTAGTTTACTGAAAGTCCAGCAGATTGCTATAAGGTGAGATGAAAGAGAGGTTAGCAATCCCAAGTATACTTTAAGATGACATCCAGAAAGACACGCAAAAACAAAGTTGCTGAACTGATATGCGAACATAGCTTATTAACAAGACTGTAATGACCTGACGCAGTTATGTAAAATGAACGAACGTTTTATAAGAAGCGAGACAAGTAGGCGATGAAAGAGAGAAGATCAGGAAACTTGTTTATATCTTGATAAGAATTGAATAGAATTGAACCAAAGTCCTTGCTAAGTAAGAGGGAAAGAGAGAGCATACCGATATGACTTCTATAATTTTATATTTGAAATAAAATTGTATAAAATAAAACAAGCAACATTTTCCATATATGTTCTTATGAGCTAAGAGTGTATAACCAGTATTAACTTGACCATTATTTACATTATGTTACACACACACACACACACACACACACACACACACACACACACACACACACACACACACACACACACATATATATATATATATATATATATATATATATATATATATATATATATATATATATATATATATATATATATATATATATGTGTGTGTGTGTGTGTGTGTGTGTGTGTGTGTGTGTGTGTGTGTGTGTGTGTTTTATATAAGTATATAAACTTTTTTATATATACAAACACTATTTAAGTTTTGTTTATTGCCATAATATCCAGAGGACGTGGTTTTTGTTTTCATTACAGTTCACTTGTGAAATTCAATTTTATTGTGAATATTATTATAACATGTTATTTTTTGCATAACTTTAAATCCATTGAAACTGTTTTATTGTACTGAAATGTATTATTATTGTATACTGACGTTACAACTCCGTCTGCATCATGAAGTAAAGCGATAGGACACAAATAAAATGTAGTACACTCTGAAGAGGTCACAACAAGTGGCGGAACAGTTGTGGTTTTGTGTCCCCAGGGAATGGAACAAAGAGTTAATCTTCATTTCTTTATCCATCATCTTTATGTGGAATAACGTAGAAGATTTAGAAAGTATTGCAGAACTAATAAAACGTTGATCAACAACCAAAAAGCCATAGAATTCAACGAAATCTGCATTAAAGGAAAACTTTGGCCCAAAAACATAAAAAGGACTGGCAGGGTATGGAAAACATGGAGGGAGGTGGAAAACGCACTCCAACAACGTGTGAAAGAATCAGCTGTAAAAATACGGAATTTAAAATAAGAACCAATGAAAACATGGAACCACTTTTGTGCAATCACCGCTTAAGAGAACCAACACACGGCCAGACAAGTTTGTGTGATTGAAATAGAAGAGCATTCAAGGAAAAAAAAAAAAAAACTTGCGTTCGTCACAGTAAGAACTGAATCATACTAAATGGATGGCTAGTGCGGAAAGGTGAAAGCAAAGATTATGCTCATTTTTCGCAGCATTCCCTCAGTGATAACCGAAAAAGAATTATTAAAAAAAGCGCCTTAATTTTCACTATAACAATACACCCAACCAAATGTCCAAAGGCAAAAACATAGATTACCTTTAGCAACTTAGAACAGTTGCATAATATTAATCAAATAGAAATAAAGCCAGGATGCAACACGGAACTCAAAGGTGAGACCAACCGAACACATGGTAAATATCACAGTAAACCCTCACCCCGGAATTACGACAAGCAACGAAAAAACTCAGAGAAAACACTGTCACCACCACACATACAGGAAATAAAGCCGCTGTCTATGTCATCATTGGCAGGAGTGAGTACAACGAAATACTAAATATTTTGAATGGCACCATTAAATTTCAACCCCTCAGTAAGGACACAGCAAACGAATTAAGACCAAAGTACTACACCTAACTGAACATGCCAATAAAATACAATATGAGATAAAGTTCACCCAAATAATTGGTGATTTTAAACGGGGATATTGTTATTGAACAATAAAAACCCATAACTTAGGGGACCACATCAGGCCCACAATTTCTCAAGTAACATAGGCCATCTACCAATTAGCAAAGAAACTGAACGACATTATAACACCATACTTCCCAACAAATTACTCTGTAAAATCGAGCACAGAGTTCATCGATTTGTTCCATACCGCAGGACCTGAAGAAGACATCCCCTTTCTCGATGTTGAGAGTTTGTTCATAAACGTGCCAGTGG
>NC_089741.1:71218523-71231023 GCF_040412425.1 Macrobrachium rosenbergii
TTGACCTATAAGAGTGATAGATTGTTGGGGCTTCAAGTGACAGTAAGGGACACTATGATCGTAATAATTAATGTTTATATGCTCTGGGAAAAGATCAATAATTTTGATCAATACTGCATGATCCTAGGTGAGTTACACAGCATTATTCACGGTTCTACTGCTGATCACATTTGTATGATTGGGGACCATAATTCTCACCCCACAAACAATTTTATAACGAACTTACTTGCTTCTGTCAAAGTCACGCTCTCCGAATTAGCGACATATGCTCCTCCCTCCCTCTTCCAATACCTATGTACAAAATAGAACAGACACAATTACAACCTCCTGGCTGGACCACTGCGTCACGTCCCCTCAACTTCATGATTCTATTGTGACCTGCAACATTCGCTACGATCTTGCAAGGGGCTATGATCACATCCCCTTACAGGTGTCATTCAGTACCCCATCCCTCCCTACCGTGAACCCTCTAACTGATCACCCACCTGTTGTTGACTGGGATTTTAAAAACCAACAGAAAACCATATCCTTTAGGGGAACCACTGAAACCAGGCCGCAGTCAACAGTTCAACTGGAAGACGCCTTCCTGTGCATTAACCCTGCATCACAGGAGAGATCTGAAAGAATTCTATTTGAATATAATTTCCGCTATGCTTGCCTCCGGCAGGGATACCTTTAGATCTCGTGAAGGCAACTCTCGTAATATACCTGGATGGAATGATTTGGTTAAAGATCTATACACACATTCACGAGAAATGTTTTTACTGTGGAGGCAAAATGGTAGTCCGAGGGAAGGACACTTTGCACTGGCAATGAAGCAGGTGAGAGCACAGTTCAAACTTGCCCTTAATCACTGCAGACTGACGGAAAAACAACTAAGAATTGATGCAATGTCTAGAAAATTAGAATCTGGTAATTACCCAAACCTTTGGAAAGACATTCAGTCTCTATCACAAAGAGGAGGAGAAGCCTTCAGTGATGAGGCTATCGCAAGAATGTGGGGTGATCACTTCAGCGCTATCCTGAATTGCATAAATGATCAAGACTCCCAAAGGGATGTAAATAACCACCTTACTGATAATATTCAGTTTCATTTCGCCGATTGTATTACGCCAGGTAACATTGGCAATGCCATAAACAACCTACCAAATAATACATTGCCCGGCTGTAATGGTCTGCCTGCTGAAGCTTTCAAATTCTTCCATCCGATAATTTACATTTTGCTAGCTGCTCTATTCAATGCATGCATAATTCACCAGTTTCTCCCAGACTCCCTACTCTTAGTTCACTTAATACCATTAATAGAAAACAAGCTAAAGGATGCAGCTGACCATGGCAGTTATCGCCCGATTGCAATTACTATAATTTTGCTGAAGATACGAGTCCGTTCGTCTAGTGAGACTTCTCCCCTTTCTACACGCTACTGACGACCAGTTCGGCTTTAAAGCAAACCACTCAAATGACACATGCATCTACATCCTGAAAGAATTGATGAACTATTACCTATTGTCAGCCTCTCCTGTTTTCCTATGTTTTGTAGATGTAAGAAAAGCATCACCTTGCACTGGTAAATCCTGCTGGGAGTTATGAACGCTGTCTGAGGGCGTGACTCCTCGGACAGCGGGACCTGCCAATAGCCCTTCTCCAGATCAATTTTGCTAAGGTAGGGGGCACTCCCTAGGCTGTCATATAATATATTGAGTGGGGCCCGTGTGGAATGTGCGTATAATAGCTCGAAAGGGCCATACCCGGTGGTTTCGGAGGAAGCGTGGCGTGCGGCAAAAAGGGCGTACGGAAGGTTATCCTCCCACGAACCACCTCCCTCATGCTCCAACTTCGTTAGTGTCGTGGAGAGTGACTGGTGGAATCGCTCGATGATTCCTTGACTCTCGGGGTGATAGGGCGTGGAGTGGAAATGCCTAATTCCATGGCTGACCATGTCGTCACGGAATTCCTTCGACATAAAGTGTCGACCCTGATCGGTTTGTATCGTGGCAGGGAACCCAAATCTGCAGGAGAATTTTACCAGAGCCTTTACAGCACTTTTTGAACTTTCGCTCCTGACCGGAATTGCCTCCGGGTAACGCGTGAAGCGGTCGATGATGGTAAGGCAGTGGGCGTTCCCCGATTTACTTTTCATCCACCCCTGCGGAGTGAAATAGTCAATGACGACGTCCCTGAAGGGGACGCCGGCGGAGGGGATATTCCTAATGGGGGCCCAGGGGACCACCTCGTTAGGGTTGCCTGCCACCTGGCAGGTAGGACAGGAGGCAACGAATTGCTTCACGCTTTTCTGGATGCCCGGCCAGTAGAACTTGCTCTCAACGGCACGGGTGGTGCGAGTGACACTGAAGTGCCGCTGATGCCGTCATGGGCCAAACTTAGCACATCCTTCTGCAGAGTCTGGGGAACTACCACGAGTTTATGGCGCACCTGGGAAGGCTCGCTCGGCCCCCGGGTTACCTCGCACAAGAGATCGTCTTCCAGCAGGAAGGCGTCCTTCATCAAGTCAGGGAGGGCATCCTCGCTGGTGGCGGCCTCACTGCGGAGGCGGCTGGTTAAGGCATCTGCCTTTTGCTCCTCAATTAGCCTCTCCCTCGCGAGGGAGGGCAGGGCAGCGGCGGCTCCAGTTATGAGCAGAGTTGCGGGGGCCGGAACAGTTTCGGCTTCCTGAGGGGCAGGGAGCGGCTCCTGGAGCCACGGGATCGAGCCTAAAGACACACCAGGGGGAAGCAGATCCTCCTGCTGTTGTTGGGGGGGCAGTGGGGCAACCGTGGGCTCGGAAGGCTTTAGGCAGAGGAGTGGGATGCAGGGATCCCTCCATTAGATAAGATCTTGTCCCAGAAGGAGGGGCTTCCCCGTGGTGAGCATCTCGGCCACAACAAAAATGTGTTCCCTCTCTCAAGAGTCATCGCGGGTGGTGACCCTTAAGCGGACCGTCGGGAGGTCCTTCCTATCCCCATTCACCCAGAGGATCGTCATCCGTTCGTCTTCCCGAATGACAGCTCCAGAGGGGACTTTTCTCCGCACGATTAGGCTGACCTCCGACCCTGTGTCTATTATGCTGTCGAGGTTCTGGGGTGGACTGGACCTGTCCGGAGGCGCGACCCTCACAGACTCAAGCCCAATCCACCCGGCGGGCCGTTTAGGGGAAGTTACGGTGCCTACTGCCTTCGGCTGGTTGTGACGAGGGCAAAGCTTGTAGGTGGAAGAGAAATGTCCCCTTTTCGCGCAATTGCGGCATGTCTCATGGCGGAAATCCCGCCGGGGAGTGGCGCCCGCTGCAGGCCGCGATCGGGGCGCAGTAGCAGGAGGCGGTTGTGATGCCTTCGGGAACGGATGAGAGGGAGCCTTGGGCCGAATTCAGCACTGTTCAGTTGAGTGCCCCGTCCTTTTGCAATAATGGCAAGTCAGGGGCTTGCCCGAGTTCCCAGCCTTTGGGGAATTTGTTCCTCCGAGGAGGGGCGGGGGATTTATCTTCCGCCCCATGGATCCTTCTTGAGGGTGGTGAGTTTCCCACATATCTGCTATTCGGCAACACTCGGTGAGTATTGCTGGGGCTTTTTCCACTATATGAGTGGCGAGGGCAGGAGGGGCGTAGCGCAGGAAATACTCAAACTTAAACCGCTCGAGTATCTCGGCGGTGCTTGTGGCTCCTTCGGAATCAAGCCATTTTGTTAATGCCCGCTCTGAATGGTACGCCCAATCGGACCAAGTCTGGCCTGCTTCTCTGGACTGCTCTCTCCAACGTCTCCTCCACCGCTCGGGGGTAATCTCGTACGCCTTCGTAACTGCTTGGAGTACGGCTTCCCAGTTTCCCCTATCTTCTGCTGAAAGGGCATGGTAGGCAACGAGGGCCTTTCCACGGGGGAGAGATCGCAGCACTCCAGGACTCGTTCGGCCCTTTCAAGGGCGGGGGGTGGCGTGCTGTCGTTCTAGCATCTAGAGCTCATGGGTGCACTGTCGCTCTCGATCCTGCTGTTCCAGATCCTCCCTTCTCTCTTGGGCAATTCTTTCTCTCTCCCTCTCTTCACGTTCTCTCTCCCTCTCCGCCTCTTGGGCAATTCTTTCTCTCTCTCTCTCTTCACGTTCTCTCTCTCTCTCCTCACGTTCTTTTTCTTTCTCCGCCTCTTCTTTCTCCTCTCGTTTCTCTTGGGCAGTTCTTTCTCTCTCTCTCTCTCTTGCCGTTCTCTCTCCTTCTCCTCCCGTTCTCTTGCTCTCTCCGCTTTGGCATCGTACACTCACTCTTGAACCCATTCTCTCAGATCTTGCCCCGATAGTCCCATGTCCTTCCCAGCGGACATGTAGAATTTGAAGTCCTCATTTTGTTGGGCTCTGGTATTAGCCATCTTGAAATAATGGTTATATACATCTGAAAAGACTCAATTGCAGGAATCTGAAACACTCAATCGTTCATACTGCAGGAGAATGGATCTGTCTGAATAAGAGAGTTGATTAGTAAGTCTGAGGAGACTTTGTTAAAACTTAGTATGTCTCGGAAAGACGTGGTTGTTCTTGGCGAACGAATTTTAATATGTGTCTCGGAAGACATAGTTGGATTTTGTCACGCTCGGACTTGGCCGGCTGTAGCGTGAAGTTAAGGAGTTGTTCTAACGAACTAGAATGATCAGTCCCGTAAGGGCTTAGATGTGTGTGAACTACACTATATAATGTCTCAAAAGGACTTAATTTTGGGTTTCCCGCAGTAATTAGGAATTCTTGCCTCTCACGACTTAGAAATTTTTTGCGAGTCTCTGAGGACTTGGAATTTGGAGAAATTCTCGCCACGTGCAACGTAGAATTTTAGTAGGAGTCCCTGAGGATTGGGAATTTTGGTTGAGGAATTCTCGCCACGTGCGACGTAGAATCTTAGGAGTCTCTTAGGACTTGGAAATTGGTTGAGGAATTCTCGCCATGTGCGACGTAGAATCTTAGGAGTGAGTCTCTGAGGACTTGGAATTTTGTTAGGAGTCTCTTAGGACTCGGAATTTGGTTGAGAAATTCTCGCCTCGTGCGACGTAGAATTTTAGGAGGAGTCTCTGAGGACTTGGAAATACAATTCGTCCCTTAGGACTTAGAAATTACTAACAGGAAAAAGAAATTACTAACAGGAAAAACCCAAAGAAAAATGTTTGCTGAGGAAATGAATGAGAAAAAAAATGCTACACACGCGGGCATGGGCGGGGGGCGGGTGTGGGGTGCAGGACATCTGACCAACACTGGAGTTATTTTTAGATTCTGTGTGAATGGACCCGTCTATTTATAGACCGTCTGGGATTCCGGGGAATTTCCCGGGGTGAGAGGATAACCGTAAAACGACCTAGTAATTTTCCCTATAAGCGGAGTTTAAATTTCGCTTTCCTAACACCTAACTCGAATTCTAACTACACTGAGAGAATTTCAGCAATGCAAGCTGACTTCGTCTTGTCCCACGTGGGAATTTATTCGCACCTAAATAACAGTTCGCTAATCCGAAATGCGAAGTAAAATTTATCACAGAAGAATTTCTTTCGCACTATTCCTCGAAGCAAGAACATGGCAAGGATTTTAACACAGGAATTTTGCACTATTCCTCTAAGCAAAAGATATGGCAAAGATTTTAACACAGAGGAATTTCGCACTATTCCTCGAAGCAAAGGATGGTTAGCACTGGTTATTTCCTAACTACCTATCCTGAAAGGCATGCATTAACGAATCTAATACGGCGGTTCTTTTCTCTCAGTGAATACATGCATCCGTATTTCTAATTCCTAGGAACAGTCACGATTGTAAAAAGGTTTTGCTAAGATAAACACATTACTTACGTGGAATTTCCGGATCTGTGTGCTGGTTTTACACAAAAGGTTCGTAATTGTCTCGTACCCAGCTTAGCTTTGCTAATAGCTGATCTGGCAAGTTGCAAATGCAATAAGCAACACTAGGGGAACTGGAACTGCAAAACAAGATATATGGCCAGGTCGCCATTTTTATGTTTTTCCTGGCGATTTAGTTTGAAATATTCTCTGTGAGACAGGTAACAACAATTTAAGGTAATTTAGCCTTGTGATTCTGACTTCGTGGGTCCAGGAAAACGTAAAAAGAGGAAAACAAAGGGGAATTTCATATGAGCTTAAGGCTATTGTTACTGAGGGAAATATTACGTAAAACACGTGGGCAAATTTAAAGGAGTGTATTTACATAAATGACCTTAGTACGGGAAAGAGGAATGCAAGTAGATTGTTGATCCTGAAGGGGATTCCTACGGGATGAATGAAACTGGGGGATTCCAGACACAGTCCAAGAAGCTTCCACGAAATAGGGTCCCTCTGAAATGAGAGATATGCATATTATACGCCAGTAATGAAAATAGACAAAGGAATAATGAATTCGAAGCTGCACTGAGGGTGCGAAGGGGCTTCGATGAATTAATAAGGACTTAGTACTGCCGATGCTAGAGGCGCACGGACATTAGACAAGGGATTCGATGATTAATGGCGCTCAAGTTAAGTAAATGTTATGAGGAAAAAGCGTGACTGAATGGAGGTCTTCCAGAGGACTTTACCGTAACTTTTTTTCCAGCGCAGCGCAGAAAGGGGTCCGTGGATGACTTGCGATTTCCGAGGGCGAGTTCTTCCACGTGTTAGGATGCAAGGGCAAGGCGATGGGGACTTTGCGAAAAAGGGCAATGCGTGGAAATTTGACGAAGGGCCGGGCAATGGCGTGTGGGCATCCGGCAGGTCAATGGTGGAGCGAACACGTGGCTTGCGGTTGAAGGTCACGATGAGAAAGTATACTTTGAAAAAGGGCCACGTGGTTAGGATGCAAGGGCATCGATGGGGCCAGGTGTTTGAGGACGTCTTCACTCCATATCGTCCAGCGCTCGAGTAAGAAAGAGGCCTCGTGTTTTCTCCTTTTATCTCCTCCTATGGGGCAGGGGGGCACTTCCAACATATAGGGGTGTTGAATCATCTTCAGCTGATGCCCGCAGGGGAGTTTTGCCTGTAAGGAAACGACCAGACAGAGATCACTTTTGCCTCGAAGAAAGATCTGCTTAAAGGGAGTGGCCTTAATCTTTTAAACCCTTGTATTCTGACCGTGCGAAGTCGATAGACAGATGGTCTATCAATCGAGCAGCTTGCAGTAAATGAAGATAACAAAACAAACAACAAAAAGAAAAGGGGGAGGCAATTTGCTAGCAGTTCTTGCTAATCATAATAATATATAATATATATATATATATATATATATATATATATATATATATATATATATATATATATATATATATATATATATATATATATATATATATATATATATATATATATATATATATATATATATATATATATATATATATATATATATATATATATATATATATATATATATATATATATATATATATATATATATATATATATATATATATATATATATATATATATATATATATATATATATATATATATATATATATATATATATATATATATATATATATATATATATATATATATATATATATATATATATATATATATATATATATATATATATATATATATATATATATATATATATATATATATATATATATATATATATATATATATATATATATATATATATATATATATACATATATATATATATATATATATATATATATATATATATATATATATATATATATATATATATATATATATATATATATATATATATATATATATATATATATATATATATATATATATATATATATATATATATATATATATATATATATATATATATATATATATATATATATATATATATATATATATATATATATATATATATATATATATATATATATATATATATATATATATATATATATATATATATATATATATATATATATATATATATACATATACACATACATATACACATACATATATGTATTTGTGTATGTGGTTCCCAGTGTGATGGTATGGCCCATATTCTTCACAAAAACTATTCTTTACATAAACTGAGTTAATGATAGAAATGGAATTCTTTCAACTGGGCAAATAAATTCTGGCCATAAATTTCCAACTATCAGCCCCATTCTTTCGAAGGTATTTAGCTTGTATTTGTAATACCCTCAATGACCTCTTAATACCTTCTTTCCTCACAGTCTTCTGGTAACAGTATCCCGACATGCCTGAATCCAAATGGAAATAAACGAAGAAACTCTGTGTCCCCGGCATTACATCCCTAATACTTATTCTTAAAAATCATTAAATTCTTCTAAGGCTTGCGTAATGCTACACAGAAAAGAAACTTAAAAATACAGAATATATAACACGATTTATTAGTTTATATATATATATATATTGTTTTTGCTTCATATTTATCACACACTTAACATTGTGACCCTTTGTTAAGAAATTCATTTGATTATAATATAAAAATTCATGAATGCAATTCATATCGTACTCATCCTATAATAAGTTTGACGCTCTAATCACAACAAAAATCCATTTTTCAGTACACAATTGCTTACTATTTACAAAAACGCATAATTTTCTTTAGGTTATTGGAGTTCAAAAACTATTTTCCGTGATCTGATAACTCGAAACAAAAGCTAAAAACAAAGGACTTTTCATATCCTGATTGTGTCCTGGTGCAATGATTTCATCAATACATTTGAAAATTTTCTTTATATATATATATATATATATATATATATATATATATATATATATATATATATATATATATATATATATATATATATATATATATATATATATATATATATATATATATATATATATATATATATATATATATATATATATATATATATATATATATATATATATATATATATATATGAATATTTGTGAACCTTCCATGATGCAATATACTGCATAATATTTTATGAAGAAAATGTTGTTGACTGTTATCGTTTTTATTTGGAAGCTGTACAAATTTCTTCAGTGATTACATTTACAAGAAATATTGAATGTAACAAGTTAAGTAAACCTTAGTTTAGCCAGACCACTCAGCTGATTAACAACTCTCCTAGGGCTGGCCCGAAGGACTAGATTTATTTTACGTGGCTAAGAACCAATTGGTTACCAAACAACGGGACCTACAGCTTATTGTGGAACCCGAACCACATTATATCGAGAAATGAGTGTCTATCACCAGAAATAAATTCTTCTAATTCTTGATTGGCCGGTCGGAGAATAGAACGTGGGCCCAGCAGAGTGCTATCCGAGAATGATACGAACCTGTCTAGTGATGAACTTATTGAATGTAATGATTATACAATACTGTATAAGCATGAAAACCACAAAGTTCATAAATCAATTTGCTTCTGTTGGAAACTTTTTAGCACTTACGACCTACAGTTTAAAATTCTGAGTTGAGCTTCATTATGGCCAATAAACTTGTATTTTTAAGAACAGCAGCCTAACTCTGGCAATTCCTATTCGAAGTTGGCTTTTGAAAACCAGGTAACAGTTGATATTTAGGGTTCTGAAGATGAAGAAATTCCTATCTACTGGCAGCTGGACACTATAAAAAAAACAGCTAGAATAAGAGGAAAGATATTTCTTTATTGCCCCAAGATCAGATTTTATCTGTTATAACAAGTCAAAGAACTGATTTGATCTAATTTCGCTCGAAGTAATTCATCAGACCACCATTCTTCCAGAAAGTATCTGATGTTTATCTCTCACAAGACACAACACTAAAGTAAAAAGGATGAGAAAAGACGGAAAGACCTCGTCCCTCTCTTTCTCTCTCCATATGTACCGGGTGTTTTGAAATTAGAGCCCCACCCCTCCACAGAACAAATGGAAAGTTATGAAGTTTTCTGCTATAGCCTACCTCCAAGTACATTATTTTAAGTTTTTATTAAGCTATTTTTCACTTTACATTTCTTGTATTTTCAGACTGTGACGGAGTTAGATACAGCCATGGCTAATGACTCGGAGGAAATCAGATGGATTGACTGAATCTGGGCTATATCCTTAGAGAGGCTAGGGATGCTGGCTCATCCTTCATTTCATGTTCCTGGATAGCTAAATGCATTAAGAGAGATGAATCCTTTGTTAAAAGAAACTGGAACAAAAATCCATATGTCATCACCAAAAGAGTGAGAATCTTGGAAGGCCTGAAGTCCTTTCTCAGGAGTCAAAAGACATCACAGCTGAGGGGCAGTGGGTAGACCAAGAAAGTCTTTACGTAAAAATTGGTGCTTGAACTAGAAACAAAAGGGGAAAGAAGAGAAGTTATAGTGCTGTATATTGTGAGATGAAAAAATCTGGTATCAAGCCATTTCATGTTATCAGCAAGCCCAACATCATTCAGCAACATAGAGAAGACCGTGCATGGTTTTGTGGTTCATTTCTTAAAGATTGGGATGAAGCTGACTTTCTCCATTTTGCTGCACCATGATCAATTCTTCATTTACACAGTCAGGAAGCCAAATCATAAAAATGACATTATTTGGGATGCAAAGTTGGATGATATCAGCGATGACGTGCACTATCTCCAAGTTGTGAAATTTCCTGAATGTTTGGGAATTTTTCTCTGTTTCACAGCCAAACAGTTAATGTGGATCATCAAAGACAATGGACAGTCATGGAATGGCAAATACTTCAGAGAAACTGTGCTTGCTGGTGGAGTATTTCCTTTCCTCAAAGTCACATTTTTGCATGATAAGGCACGCTTCAAGACTCTTCAGACACAGAAGATGCTTCGAAACAGTGGGATCGATTTCTTCTTCTCAAGTAAATTTCCAGGTAGCTCCCCTGACCTTAATGTGTGTGAAAACATTGGTAGTATCTTAGTATCTTAAAGGATCATGTTGAAGCGTGCACAGTGAACTATGATGGCATACCAAGCCTTGACGACCTGCAAAGAGAGGTGGCCGAAGTGTTCAGGGAAATGGAGTTTGAGTCTCAACTTTTTTGCAATTTGCTGAAATCATACCCCTCAAGAATGCAGACTGCAGTACAGGCAGATGTAGGCCGCACAAAATATTAAATACTCAGAGAGAAACTTAAATAAATACCTGTTCTGAATTACTTTTGTTTTTGTCTATATCAATTTTAGTTTGTGCTGTAGAGGGGGAGGCTCTAATTTCGAAACACCCTGTATATATACCAATGAGCAAGAGACGGGAATGCCAGAATACAGACATCAAACGCGAAGGCGGACAAGAATACTCTTGAATAGTCATTTGATTACATGTTTATTCCCAAAGATTCATAACCATGATTACATCATCAAGGGTTATAGAATTAGGGTTATAGAATTAAATAAACAAAAAGCATTGACAATAAAAATTACAGAAAAATATACGAAGGCAGAGTCAGAACATTTAAAAACAACAATCGACTTAAAAGTGAAATTTTTACACGAAGGACACGAGGAACAGGCAAAACACTGAGAAATTAATTAGAACAAATAGAATATGTAAAAGACAAGTAAAAAAATTATATCTAAAATATTTGTTTTAAAACACTAAAATATAAAATCACATTAAGAAAACAAATAAATAAATAAATATAAGTGACTAAGGGTATGGAGCCAACCTGTCAGTACGACACAAGTACAGAAAATGAGGTCTTCGAAAGAGAACCAAACTACAAAAAAAACATTATAATTACGACAGGTATAAGGGAACAGCCGAAGTCTGAGTGTTCAATTTCGGAATAAGCTGTTTTATCATCAGAGACTCGAGTATTGGTAGTTCCAGTTGGCTAGAAGTTCGTCCAGTTATGCAGAAATCTTGGTTTTCAATGGGAGTTTTACAAATTTTCGCATGACTTCTGATGTTGGAGTGTTCGGGGTTGGAGATTTTTACCCCCGTACGAAAACTTACCCAACTATGTGAATCTATGCGTACTTTTAAAAGTCTCTGAGTGAATCCCACATAAATCCCCGAGTTACACTTGGGGCAAGAATACTTATACACCACTCCGGAGTACATCGTAGCACAAAGCTGATCCTTAAATTTAAAAATAGAGCCAATCGTTAGGGGGTTGATAGGAACAAATTTAACATGCAGAGCACCAAAATATTGTTGAATTATGCTCGTAAATTGGACATCATGACAGTATGGAAACTTGGCATAAAAGTGTAGTTTAGGTATTGTAAGAGTATAACGCTCAGTGAAAAACTTCTTGTTAAGTATTTTATTGAGGCTATTAAAAACTATCTTAGAAGGAAAGCAATTGTGTTTAAAATATTCTAAAAGAAAGGTTATTTCATCATGAAAAGCTTTCCAACTTGAGGTGAGGGAAAGGGCCCTGTGAAAGAGAGTCGCAACGGAATTAATCTTAAAATTATAAAAACAATAACTGCAAAAATTGGCACCTAATCCTGTAAAAGTCTTTTTTCTAAATATCGTGGTAGTAAAATTATTCTTATATCTGGTGACCAGAACTTCAAGAAACGGCAGTCGATTGTCCTCTTCCTTTTCAAGTGTAAACTTGAGAGTGGGATAGCAGGAGTTAGCAAATTCC
>NC_089741.1:71236023-71256023 GCF_040412425.1 Macrobrachium rosenbergii
TATGCTATTCTTAAAAACAGATAAAGTTAGTGGAGAGCACAGAGTAGATTCATTGTAAACAATCACTGACAAATGACTCACCTGGAAATCTTTTGACATGAAAATGCACACAAGTTTATCCTCTCGTCGAGATATGATAAGGTTATCATATTTTTTTCTGTAACTCTTTGTCTGGTGAGAAATCACAAAAAGACTGGATCACATCTTTCTTAAGAAAATAATTCAGTTGCTCATCCTCTTGCTTGGGTTTGCGAGGTGCTGGCTTTGGTGTTGGTAAACAAGTAGGAACACTGGGTATGCTGGGAGGAACTACTGGTCGAGTAAATCCTCCAGGTAGCTTAACGTGTGGGAAGTTTGAAGGCCAATGTCTTTCACAGATGAAAAACTTAGCAGAATCAATCACAAAATCCTGGTCAGGGGGGAGTACATTCAACCACTTTTGTTTATCCAACTCATCTTTAGGCAATTTGAAAACATGGCATTTGTTATCTTCATTGCAGTTGCCATTACAATTCACAATACCACACTTATTAGGCATAATGGCTGATAAATCTCTATAATTACTGAAAATATGGGAAGACACAAAATAATTCGTAAATGAGGCACTTGAAAAACAAAAAACTAACTACATTATATTAAAAATACATTATGGAGTTGGCAAAAAATAAGAAATAAGGTAAACTCAGACTAAGATTCATTTTACAACAGTGAATAACACAATGAACACAGAGCGCGAAGCGACGACAACCTTCTCACTTCGTGTATCACAAACAACTGACATGCAAAGCTACATTTGAAAGTACTGGTCACTGGCGTCGACGACTGGCCTTCGCTAGCAAGTCAGAAAATGAGCACTGCATGTCCTCCCTTTTAGTAGTCCTTGATATATATATATATATATATATATATATATATATATATATATATATATATATATATATATATATATATATATATATATATATATATATATATATATATATATATATATATATATATATATATATATATATATATATATATATGGGTGTGTGTGTGTGTGTGTGTGCGTGTGTGTGTCTGTGTGTTTGAATAATTTGTGCAACTATAAAAAATTAGTATAAAAACTGCTATAAACATTGTTTTTAGCTTGTTCACATTCTGAAATTATCATTCCACTTGTTGTTGTAAAGTATTTCCATTATTTTCTGAGAAAAGTCGTTTCACATAACTTCACCGCGAAGAAACGATTGCATTAATTTTGTTTTACGGGTTTAATAAAATACTTGTTGTTTACAATTCTTTTATCTAATCTAAATTTTATATCTAGTAAATTTTTTATAGTTATTACTTTAAAAAAAATCTATGAGAGAGAGAGAGAGAGAGAGAGAGAGAGAGAGAGAGAGAGAGAGAGAGAGAGAGAGAGAGAGAGACTGGCGTTAAAAATAAAGCAATGAAAATTTTCTACATCTCAAAGAAGTTTTTGTTCAGAGTCTCGGAAAAGAGGCAGATGTCAATAAAACTTCGACAAAGTTGGTTGGCTGGAGAATGTTCCCTGCTGGAAACAGCCCAGAGTCCTTAAATGAAGAAAAATCAAGTTATTCACAATAGCTTCTACCAGGGAAGTCAACATGGGGAATTTTGTCTACCTAACTATTAGCCCTCGATTTAATGACATGCCCTTGGTCTGTAAAATCTCCCATTAATGTAATAGTTCATGTTACTTTAAAACGTCTGAGTTTTCTGTTTTTTTTTTTTTTTTGACATCTCTCTAGCTTATTACTTAGAATTTTTGTAGCATTCTTTTTATTTGGTGTTATGGTTAACACCAAACATGATCTTGCTTACCTGCTTCCATATGTTTAATTCAGAATGATCTATTTATGATAAATGTCTTTTGTATGGAATGTAGATATTTTATCATACTGTCGTCTTGAAGGAAATTCTTGTTTTTTCACCTTTTGATGAATAAGTGATGCATCTATGGATTTAATTACATCAAGCCAGGTTAAGTATTAGTGCATGTGTTTATTTGAATCTTCATATTAAGGTATAGTTTTCATCGCTAGGTAACCTAATTGTCGAGTTATTGGCTATTCTTCTTTAACAGTCTTATGAATAGCAGTCACTAGAAGTGGCAACTGAAAGTGTATGAGTTTACTAGACTGTAAATCCGTAAAGTCATTTCATTCTTCGATGGAAACCCTTGAAGAATTTACGACGGTAGGAATTGTTATTAATAGCAGTATTAAAAGAATTTTTCTTAACGGCATAAAGAAATATTTATTATTATTATTATTATTATTATTATTATTATTATTATTATTATTATTATTATTATTATTATTAGAAAGAAGAAAGTTCTAAACCGTATATTGCATATACCTTGATTTTTTTGTATAATTGTCGTCAATATATTCAAACCCCACTGAGGAATATTGAAACTTATATAGCCAAGAAGTGCAAAATCAAGTGTTTTTAATGCCACTCTGCAGCATGATTTTCAATGAGTTTGCGCGTATATTTTTACAATTACATAATAAATCTTCTGATAAATCTTCTGACGATCTTTCTTTGTCATATATATTAATGAAATTATATGGATGTCATCTAATTCGACATATATTCGTTTCGATATCAAGACTGGCTTAATGAAAGAACTGACCAAATATTAGTTACCCCACTGCTTTAGCTTGAAATGTATAATATTTTCCGAACTTTTCACTTCAGAGTTTGCGTATTTCTTGAAAATAAATACCCGTACTTATAAAAGACCTAACAGTTTATTGGGTATTTTGCCATTAAGACTGTTAATGTATTATTTCTAAAAATGTATCTTAAACTTACCATCTGAATTAAAAAAGTATACCAGGAGATACTCGTACATACAGAGAGAGAGAGAGAGAGAGAGAGAGAGAGAGAGAGAAAGAACACTCATAGCCGAAAAGTAACTGTAGAAGAAAACTATATATATATATATATATATATATATATATATATATATATATATATATATATATATATATATATATATATATATATATATATATATATATATATATATATATATATATATATATATATATATATATATATATATATATATATATTGCGCAAAATAATGTTCATGCATATTAAGGGAGAGATATAATTAGCCACTTTACCATTTATAATAGCAAAAGCATAGTGCTACGATATTGAATAAAACATCTACTTCCCATTAAGTTAATCATGTGTTTTAGATTACGTTAATTATGGCCATTACCGCTCATTCCAAATGACATAACTCATGATTTATTTATCAGGGATCATTTATCAAGTTTGTGAATAATTCACAAATTTCACCCACTAGGTTTTCAGTTAAATAAAAAACATAAACTTCCATTTCTTACCTTTTTATGTAAAATGTATGTTAACCTGTGCATAGGAAAATATAGATTATGCACATGTAATAATTGCTTTTATTTTTTTATTTCTTATTTGTACTTAATAATGCTTATGTTATTGTTAGAGTAGCCTTATGTAGACCTTTGAGTTGTTCCATACCAAAATAAGGGCAGGTATGGACATGTCCGGAGAAAAACTAGTTTTAGCAGGTCAATAAAGCGAAGGAATGGAAGGGTATGAAAGTCAGTGAAACAAAAAAGTTTTTGGGAGAGTCTGAATCTGCGTCAGGCTGGTTTAGGAACTGATGTACTATTTATAAATGTTATGTAAAGGTAAACAGAAAGATGTTAATTCTAAGTAAACTAATATAAAATTGTGTAGAAAAACTATTTAAACACTAAACGTTACAATGATGTAACTTTATGCACAATTAACTTAAATATACATATAATTCTAGAAAATTTAGTAAAATTACGTTTAATTATACAACGTTTTGAAAAAACTTAAATTTTTCAAACGTATAATAAAGCTATAAATAACTTTTACAGAAATAAAAATCTGTAGAAATTAATCTAAAAAATCTTTTATATGATGAATACCCAAACGATTGAAATTTATAATTAACATAACTGTAACAAAAATTAGAGAGCATTATATAAAGCTGCGTTTAATTATAGTTAGGATACGGAAACCTACAAAATAATTTATTTTTTTATAAAAATTCAAAAATATACACAAATAGGAAGACGTTCAAGTTAAAATGGAATATCTTCTATCAGGCTGATAACGTTGATGTGCTGTGACTTTTTCAAAGTCTACCACTCATAAAGGTATTAATATCGTTATCTTTATAGAAATTATCGGCATTTTGTTCCTCATCAGATTCTTTTTAAATGTCGCAAACGAACTTTGGTGGGAAAATTAAATATTATGTTTCTAAAATTCATAGGAAGAAAAACATAATGGGCTTGCCTTGAATTTATTTATTTAAATGGAAATTTTAGTAAAGTGGTCCCTTTACCCTTCTCTTGCACACGGGAGGGGTATGTATATATTTAAAGGACACATATATGCATTTCATAGCTTCAATGCTTTAAGATGTGATGAAAGAATTTTTGGAGTGAGATGGTACTGACAGAGCCGTCAGTTGTAAAATCTTTGTATTCAGCAAATAGTTTGATTCCTCAGCAATGTTGCCGGTCAGGTGATCTTCCAAGCGTTATGTATATTCGTGAGTACGTGCGTTACTTTGATCTAGATTATGCCAAAATCTGCCCTAAAAGTGAGTTTGATTGTTCATTAACGTGATAGAACTGCAGTTGTCTAGACGTAGCTTTGGAGAGGATCCAGGCTTTGAAAATCGGCAGATAAGATGTCTGTGGACTGGTTCGAATAACATGTGGTAGACTGTTTTTTTGACATGACTTTAGTTATTGATTTGGGGAGCATGTGTGACTTTGGATATTTCCAGGCTATTAGCCATAGTGAGACTTCTTTAATCTGAAGTGTTTTGCAGTTTAGAGTTTAGTTATCTGACTCGATAATTCATTTATTATGCATTTTAATCTTTGCTTTGTTTTATTCATTTCTTGTTGGGTTATTTGAATAATAAACCTATTTTTGTAAGAACGATTGCGTTTCTTTAAAAAGTCCATTCAATTGCTTTGAAAGAATGAGTGAGGTCAGGTGGAAACTGAACGATGAGAGAGTAAAGAGAGATGAGAGAGAGAGAGAGAGAGAGAGAGAGAGAGAGAGAGAGAGAGAGAGAGAGAGAGAGAGAGGAGAAAAAAAAGGATGCAAGTGTTATCATGAGTGAACCTTTTCACGCCTTTTTCCTGAAGAAGACCGTTAGGATTACGTTACGTACACTTTCAAAAAAGTGTTAATTCTGTTCTTGTAACATATATACAAGGTTTTCTGCAAACCATGCTTGTAGAAAAGTCTTATTTGGAAAAATGATGTTAATTCCTTAAGATTGGTGTCCTGTCGCTAAACAAAGTCTCTACCTTCTAAAACGCCAGTTTAAAAGATAGTGAGATTATGGGGATTTTATCTCTTATGTAATAATGCATATATACAGGCACGTGCACTTGTATACGAGCCCACATATGCACAAGAATACTTGTGTTCAAACAACAGAGAAAACACCCAGTTACCTGTGACTGAAGTATTTAACAAAGTGCTTCCCTTGGGGGCCATGGGACCCCTCACCCTTGTGGTTCAGGCCCACTTCCCTAACCTGGCAGGGAGCCTGTCGCCGTCCAGGGAAGCAATCTCTGAGGAGGATCTTCCACTGTCAAGGGTACCCTTAAGGGATGGCTTCCCTCAGGTGCCTTGGGGTCCCTCACCCTTGTAGCTTAGGCCCTCTCCAGGCCCACATCCCTGGCCTGATAGGAAACCTGCCTCCCTCCAGGGAAACAGCCTTTGAGGAGGATCTTTCCCCTTTAAGGGTGCCCTTGAGGGATGGCTTACCTAGGGCGTCTTGGGGCCCCTCACCCTTGTAGCTTAGGCCCTCTGCAGGCCGATTTCTCTTTCCTGGTAGGAAACCTGCCTCCCTCCAGGGCAGCAGCCTCTGAGGAGGATCTTTCCCCATTAAGGGTGCCCTTAAGGGATGGCTTCCTTTCGGCAGCATCTTGTGGCCCCCCCCTGCCAACTCACACATAGAGTTTAGGCCCTCTATAGGCCCTCTTTCCTAGCCAGGCAGGAAACCTGCCTCCCTCCAGGAAAGCAGCCTCTGTGGAGGATCTTCCCCAGTCAAGGGTGCCCTTAAGGTATGGCTTACCTAGGGAGCCTTAATGCCCCTCATCCTTGGTGTTTAGGCCCTGCCCAGGCCAACTTTCCTAGCCTGGCAGGAAACCTGGCCCCCTTCAGGAAATAGCCTCTGAAGAGAGTCTTTTCCAGTCAAGGGTGCCTTTAAAGGATGAATTCCCTACGGCTCCTTGGGGCTCCTCACCCTTGGGTTTAGGCCCATCCCAGGCCCGCTTCCCTAGCCTGGCAAGAAACCTACCTCATTCCAGGGAAGGCGACTCTGAGGAGAATTTAGGCAATCAAGGGTGCCCTTAAGGAATCGCTTCCCTAGGATACCTTGGGCCCCCTCACCCATGAGGTTTAGTCCCTCCCCAGCCCTGCTTCCCTAGCCTGGCAGGAAACCTGCCTCCCTCCTGGGAAGTAGCCCCTGAGGAGGATCTTTCCCCATTAAGGGTACCCTTAAGGAATGGCTTCCCTAGGGTGCTTGGGGCCCATCACTCTTGGGGTTTAGGCCCTCCCAGGCCCATTTCCCTATCCTGGCAAGAAACCTGCCTCCTTCCAGGGAAACAGCCTTTGAGGAGGATCTTTCCCCTTTAAGGGTGCCCTTAAGGGATAGCTTTATTTTGGGGGCCCCTCACCCTTGTAGCTTAGGCCCTCTGCAGGCTGACTTCTCTTTCCTGGTAAGAAACCTACCTCCCGCCAGGAAAGCAGCCCCTGCAGAGGATCTTTCCCCATTAAGGGTGCCCCTAAGGGATGGCTTTATTTCGGCACCTTGTGGGCCCCCTTACACTTAGGGTTTAGGGCCTCTCCAGGTCCTCTTTCCTAACCTGGTAGGAAACCTACCTCCTTCTAGGAAAGCAGCCTCTGAGGAGGACCTTCCCCAGTCAAGGGTGCCCTTAAGGGATGGCTTACCTAGGGAGCCTTGATGCCCATCACCCTTGTAGCTTAGGCTATCTGCAGGCCGATTTCTCTTTCCTGGTAGGAAACTTGACTCCCTCCAGGGCAACAGCATCTGAGGATGATCTTTCCCCATTAAGGGTGCCCTTAAGAGATGGCTTCCTTTCGGCAGCATCTTGTGGCGCCCCCTGTCCTCCCACACATAGGGTTTAGGCCCTCTCCAGGCCCTCTTTCCTAGCCAGGCAGGAAACCTGCCTCCCTCCAGGAAAGCAGCCCCCGAGGAGGATCTTCCCCAGTCAAGGGTGCCCTTAAGGGATGGGTTACCTAGGGAGCCTTAATGCCCCTCATCCTTGGGGTTTAGTCCCTGCCCAGGCCAACTTTCCTAGCCTGGCAGGAAACCTGCCCCCCTTCAGGGAAGCAGCCTCTGAGGAGAGTCTTTTCCAGTCAAGGGTGCCTTTAAAGGATGAATTCCCTACGGCTCCTTAGGGCTCCTCACCCTTGGGTTTAGGCCCATCCCAGGCCCGCTTCCCTAGCTTGGCAAGAAACCTACTTCCTTCCAGGGAAGCCGACTCTGAGGAGAATTTAGGCAATCAAGGGTGCCCTTAAGGAATCGCTTCCCTAGGATACCTTGGGGCCCCTCACCCTTGAGGTTTAGGCCCTCCCCAGGCCTGCTTCCCTAGCCTGGCAGGAAACCTGCCTCCCTCCTGGGAAGTAGCCCCTGAGGAGGATCTTTCCCCATTAAGGGTACCCTTAAGGAATGGCTTCCCTAGGGTGTTTGGGGCCCATAACTCTGGGGGTTTAGGCCCTCCCCAGGCCCGTTTCCCTATCCTGGCAAGAAAACTGCCTCCTTCCAGGGAAACAGCCTTTGAGGAGGATCTTTCCCCTTTAAGTGTGCCCTTAAGGGATGGCTTCCATAGGGAGTCTCGGGGCCCCTCACCCTTGTAGCTTAGGCCCTCTGCAGGCTGACTTCTCTTTCCTGGTAAGAGACCTGCCTCCCGCCAGGAAAGCAGCCTCTGAGGAGGATCTTTCCCCATTAAGGGTGCCCTTAAGGGATGGCTTTATTTCGGCACCTTATGGGCCCCTTACACTTAGGGTTTAGGTCCTCTCCAGGCCCTCTTTCTTAACCTGGTAGGAAACTTGCCTCCTTCCAGGAAAGCAGCCTCTGAGGAGGACCTTCCCCAGTCAAGGGTGCCCTTAAGGGATGGCTTACCTAGGGAGCCTTAATGCCCCTCATCCTTGGGGTTTAGGCCCTGCCCAGGATCACTTTCCTAGCCTGGCAGGAACCCTGCCCCCCTTCAGGGAAGCAGTTTCTGAGGAGGGTCTTTCCCAGTCAAGGGTGCCCTTAAAGGATGACTTCCCTACAGTTCCTTGGGGCTCCTCACCCTTGGGTTTAGGCCCTCCCCAGGCCAGCTTCCCTAGCCTGGCAAGAAACCTGCCTCCTTCCAGGGAATCTGCCTCTGGGGAGGATTTCCCCAATCAAGGGTGCCCTTAAGGATTGGCTTCCCTAGGGTACCTTGGGGCCCCTCATCCCTGAGGTTTAGGCCCTCTCCAGGCCAGCCTCCCTAGCCTGGCAGGAAACCTGCCTCCTTCTTGGGAAGTAGCCTCTGAGGAGGATTTCCTCAATCAAGGGTGCCCTTAAGGGATGGCTTCCCTAGGGTGCCTTCGGGCCCCTCACCCTTGGGTTTAGGCCCTCCCCATGCCCGCTTCCTTAACCTGGCAAGGAAACTGCCTCCTTTGACGGAAGCCACCTCTGAAAAGGATTTCCCCAAACACGGGTGCCCTTAAGGGATGGCTTCCCTAGAGTACTATGGACCCCCTCACCCTTGGGGTTTAGTCCCTCCCCAGGCCAGCTTCCCTAGTCTGGCAGGAAACCTGCCTCCCTCCTGGGAAGTAGCCTCTGGGGAGAATCTTCCCCAATCAAGGGTGCCCTTAAGGGATGGCATCCCTAGGGAGCCTTGGAGTCCTTCACACTTGATCCCATTATTTCCTGATTTGGAGAGAATAAGTCTCATCCTGACTTTGATAAAATATCGATATTTATTTACCTGCTTTTCAAATGAGACATCCCATCTAGGAAGGTTTCAAGATGATTTGAAGGATCTAAGAGCTAGTTTCTGGAGACTTTGGAGTTGGAGTTACTGAGCTATAGCGTTGGGCGCATGCGTGAATGGGTTCTCTCTCGTGCTTGTAAGAGATAGAAATCGAAGGATTCCGAAACACTTTCAGAGAAAACGCCGAAGATTTGAGATCATTTCAGCATTGCTTCAACCAAGATCGCTTCCGCGAAGTGGTCCGCATTTTATTTGTAAAATTGTTCACTGTCATTATATGATAACTCTTTCCCTTCCTTTTATCCAGGTTTTGGAATAAATACAATCCTTTTCTGAAGACGATTTGAAGGATCTCGGAACTTATTAGCAGCGTGAGCGAAAGCATGGTCTCGTGCTTCCAGGAACAGGAGACAGAAGGATTCCGAGAAGGGGAGAAGTCCTCTGGATTCTTATGAGATTTCACATATTTGTTGATCCAAATGGTAATTCTGGCACTACAAATCTCTCTCTCTCTCTCTCTCTCTCTCTCTCTCTCTCTCTCTCTCTCTCTCTCTCTCGTGAAAGTTCTTGAAAGTGTCCATGCCATGGTCCTCCTCTCCTCTTGATTCCTTTCCGTGCTTGTCTCGTGTGGAGAACTTGCGTCCCAAATATGATGGTAATAAAAAATATTGCCGCCTTATAAATCGCCTAAGGCTGGAACTTTGACTCTATACTGCTCTGCGATTTAGTTCATACTTTCTTGGATATACAATTGTTCACTGAATTCATTTGTAAATACTTTACCTTCTATTAATCAGCTTTTCGAATTCAGAATAACATCCTGTCTCTGAACACAATTTGAAGGGTCTCCGATTTTGTTTCTGGAGACTTTAAAGTTTGTTTTACTTAGATATGGCGTTGGGCGCATGCATGAATGACATTTCTCTACTCCTTCCAGGAAAACTCCAAAACTTTTAGATAATTTCAGCACAGAACTAACCAGTGGCTTGTGTATTCGTTATGACAAGACGCTTTGCTCCCTTCGCCTGAAGATTATCCAGGTAATATCTTTTTTTCATTTAGTTAATTCCCCTAATCAAAATCTACGTACGTGAATCATATTATCATCACAGAGTAGGTGAAAAAAGTTTGCTGGAATGTTTATAGCTATGAAGAAAGTAAAAGACTGCGATGTTGTAGTATGATTTAAATCTGCTCCAATGTAAGTAAGGATAATTATGTCAGAAAATTAATCGTTAACATTTCCATTGTTATTTCAAAATAAGTCAGTTATCCTTACATTTTATCTTGACTATTACAAGGATAAGAGGCAAGAAAAATAAAACTGAATCAGTAGTTTTTCAACGGAAGTCAAACTCTCAACTGGTAGTCAACTCCAGTTTATACAATAGCATAAAATAATTACCATCGCTCTACAAATATTACCTGTGAATATTACTAGTAAAAACAATCATAAAATGTTTACAACTTTCCTAGTGTTGATGTCAAAACAAAACTGTTATCAAGGGTCGAACCAAAATAAATAAATAAATAAATAAATAAAAAAGGAGTGTTGTTAGTCTCGTCAACTTTCTTTAACACTTACCTTGTAAATACGAAGATAAGTTTGTTAGAATTTCTAAATAACCTTTCATGGTGATTGAATTGCTTTGTCATGCTCTTGACATAATCGCATATCTTATCTAGTTAATACAATCATCAGTTATCAAACTCAAAATATACAATTTTCTCATTTAATTTATGATATCGATACAAGACTGAAACACCTAATTTTATGTTCTATGTTCCACCCTGCTTTGTCTCACAAATACATGATAGTAAGACAGTGTAAATAAAAAAAAAACTACAATTGAGCTTCTATACTTCTAAAGGAATTACTACAAAAAAAGCAACTTATACATAATCAACATTTTCCAAATAGTGAAGGGAACATTCGTCTAGCTACAGTGGTTCCCAAACTGGGGGGCGCGCCCCACTAGGGGGGCGTGAGGACGATACAAGGGGGGCGTGAAGTCATCTGCTCGAAATTACTTGTTTAATAGAATAATAAAATCATTAAAATTACAAATATCTGTCATTACATACATGCAAAGTATAATTATAGCAGTCACTCCAACCCGTTTTCTATTAAGCTAGTTCTCTTTACACGTTTTGGACACGTCACTGACACCAACCAACTGACGCCACTGAGGGACTCGTCACAAACTCCCAATACTCCATCCCGTCAACCCGAGCACATATTCCCGTTGTCCACGGTAGGGATTTATTTCACTCTTCAATCCATATGTGATTATCGAGTGTTATTGTGATTTCATATGTGATATTACAATGGCTGTTCTGCTGCGTATAATTGTGTCAGCGTTTTCAGCACGTTCTTACATCATACCTGAAATGTTTGTTTGTGTGTATCGATGGTTGTTGTCAGTTGCGTATCGATGGTTGTTGTAGCAGTGGTCAACTGAAATTGCATGTGTTTTTATGTGTAGTATATGATATGGTGAACGGGGACGATGTGGGCGTGTATGAGTGACATTGTAACCTTGACGATTTGCAAGGGTAGAACGATGCAATATGGAATGTCTTGTTGATTGTGTGAAATACTCGTTGTGATCGAAAGTGTGAAAGGTGAATAATACGCTGTGAGTTTTGTATGCTAGTTTGAATGTATGTGGTGAAGTGTGTGCGTTGATTCCAGTATAGGCGGCGAATTAAGTGTGTGTGAGAAATTAAGTGCACTGTATGACTGAGCATTTTCGTGCGTGTAGTTTTACTTCGTTTGCTTCTTCTCGTTGTATTTTCCGCTGTTGTTCTCATTGTCATTATTGTTAAGATATAAACCACGTTGTGTGCTGAATATGTGTGGTATGTTACAGATTTATGATTTCCAGTTGTGTGACCTATGTTATATGAATGTGTGGTGTGGTGCATGCCAGTACGAATACGGTATGTTATATAACTACTTAGTTGTTCCATGGTGCAGATTATAAATTTGTTGCTATTTTCACTTTGCAGAAATGTCTGGAGCAAAGAAAAGAAAGTATTCAGATGAATATATCAAGTATGGCTTCACTGTTACAGAGAGGAATGGAATTCATCTCCCTCAGTGTGTCATATGCCATACAGTCCTCAATAATGACGCCTTAAGACCTGGGCGTCTGGAGTGACATTTGAGCACAAACCACAAAGCATTAAAAGAAAAGCCAAAGGAGTTCTTCACAGCTAAACTGCATGAGCTGAATCATATGAAGCTGGACTCAAGCAGTGTTTTTCATCATGAAACGTGGAAACTAGTGGAAGCATCTTACGAGCTGTCACTACTTATTGCAAAAGCAAAGAAGCCTCACTCTGTGGGGGAGACTCTTTTAAAGCCCTGCCTTTTGAGAGCTGCAAATACTGTGCTTGGGGAAGAAGGCCAAAGAAAGTTATCAAAGATTTCCTTATCGGATAACACAGTGAAGTGTCGCATTGATGAACTTTCAGAAGACATAAAAGAACAAATTTTGGACAAAATAAAAGCATCTGGCTTCTTTGCAATACAGTGCGATGAAAGTACTGATGTTGCTCACCTCTGCCAGCTGCTTGTTTATTCTCGATTCGTGGATGAAGGAACTGTGAAAGAAGAAATTCTTTTCTCAGCAGCACTGGAGACAACAGCAAAGGCCATCGATGTTTTTTCAAAGGTGCATGAGTTTTTCCATGCGTACGGTCTTTCATGGGAAAAATTAGTCGGTGTTTGTACTGATGGTGCCCCAGCAATGACTGGATCTCGCTCTGGGAAACTGGTGAAAGAAAAAATCCTGCTGTAACTGGGACTCACTGTGTTATCCACAGACAATCATTAGCAAGCAAAACTCTGCCAGGTAATCTACGCAGTTCACTGAATTTGGCAATAAAAGTGGTGAATTAGGTAAAGAATAGCTCTTTGAATTCTAGGCTTTTCGCAGCTCTTTGCTCAGATTTGGGCACTGATTACAAGACTCTCCTGTTTCACACCGAAGTCCGCAGGCTTTCCAAGGGAAACATGCTGAGTCGTCTTTACGAGCTCAAGGATGAAGTGGAAATTTTCTTGCAGAAGCAGAAACAAGACAAACTGTATGAAGCATTCAGAGAGGAAGACCTTCAGCTCTCACTAGCATACCTTGTGGACTTTTTTGAGGCTATCAACAACCTCAATTTGAAGTTACAAGGAAGAAACACAAACATCATTGCACACTCTGATGTAATCAGAGCTTTCACCGAAAAAATTCATCTTTGGAAAAGAAAAGTACAAGTTGGGAACTTTTCATCGTTCTCACATCTGAATGAGCTCTTGTCTGAGAAGAGAAAAATTGAGCAATATGAAGTGACAGA
The DNA here is from genome assembly GCF_040412425.1 of Macrobrachium rosenbergii. Taxonomy (NCBI): domain Eukaryota; kingdom Metazoa; phylum Arthropoda; class Malacostraca; order Decapoda; family Palaemonidae; genus Macrobrachium; species Macrobrachium rosenbergii. The sequence goes on from NC_089741.1 coordinate 71,249,436, forward strand.
AGAGGTTTTATCACATCTGGATTCCCTTGCTGAGGAATTTATACACTATTTTCCAGATGTCTCAATGGAGAATTCTCTTTGGACATTAGTGCAGAATCCATTTAACACTGATGTGGAGTTGCTACTGGAATCACTGCAAGAGGAAGCCATCGATTTGAAATGTGACTCGAGCGCGAAAAGGGACTTTGAAACAATGAAGTTAGAAGAGTTTTGGGTGAAATATCTCACCATGTACCCAAAAGTAGGTGAAGAAGCACTTCGTGTGATTCTTCCCTTTTCTTCTACTTATCTTTGTGAAGCAGGATTTTCAGCTCTTGTTGTTCTGAAAACAAAACAGCGCAACCGACTTGATGTAGGAAATGACTTGCGTTGTGCGCTGTCATCCTTCAATCCTAGAATTTCTGATCTTGTGAGGAAGAAGCAGCAGCATCCATCTCACTAAATTTGACCAGAAATTGTGCCTTAGTCTCATAAGTATTTCCAAATATTATATGCCATGTTTTCAAATTATCTATTCTTAAAATTGCAACTCAGTTTTGCCAATTTGCTAATGTTCAAACTTTTTTTCGCTCACTTTGAACCAAATGTTTCGTTTTTAGTTACTGGAATGTACTATTATTTGTTTGAGTGGCTTTCATTATTAAAATGTAATACAAACAGAAATCTGTTTTCCTGTACAATGCTAAGAAATAATGTAAGAATCATTTCATATAAAAAAAAGAGAGGAGTCTACTGGAAGCAAAAAGGGGGCGTCAGGTAAGATAGTTTGGGAACCACTGGTCTAGCAAGTCACGCCCAGATACTTAGCAATTGTCGAAAAGTACAGTCTGTTTAATGAGGACTCATTTGGTAGTGTGTGTGAACAATAAAGTTAAGGCATTTCTACACACACACACCATCACACGCGCATGCACATACACACTTGGAGAGGGTAGTAACTACGCATCTCAAAAGAGGAATCAGGATAGCGGAAGTAAACGTGACCCTCATTATGGATAACTGATTCACGAAGATATGGAACGTGCCGAATATGTATGAATAAAGACAAGTGACACGAAGCAAAAATTTCCCTCGTTACCTTACTTGTACGGATCAGTTATGTATACCTTAGTTTAACCAGACCACTGAGCTGATTAACAGCTCTCCTAGGGCTGGCCAGAGGAATTAGACTTATTTTACGTGGCTAAGAACCAATTGGTTACCTAGCAACGGGACTTACAGCTTATTGTGGAATCCGAACCACATTATACCGAGAAATGAATTTCTATCACCAGAAATAAATTCATCTATTTCTTCATTGGCCGGCAGGAGAATCAAACGCGGGCCTAGGAGAGTGCTAGTCGAGTACGATATCGACCCATCCAATGAAGAACTGTGTACGAATCAGTAAAATCGCACAAAGAAAATAATCCTTTGCAACCTATCATCAGCACTGTTGGCTCGGTGTCATATAAACTTTCAAAATACATTACTAAGCTCTTGTGCCCATTACTTGGAACTATCTCCGATTTTCACATATACAATTCACTAGATTTAGTTTACAAGTAAAACAAAATAACTTTTTGCCCAGTGATAGATTTGTTAGTTCTGATGTTTGTTCTCTTTTTACTAGAGTCCCTATAGATTCTATGTTAGAGTATCATAGTAGCGAACTAATCCATCATGAATTACCTCTACCTGTAAGTCACATTATTTCACTCACTAGGCTGTGCATTTGCGTTTAAGTTTATATTCAATGGTGAATTATACCAAAAAATATTTGGTATGGCAATGGTCATCCCTTTATCCCCACTCCTCTCAAACTTGTATATGGATTTTTTTTTTGAAAAACGATATTTACCTAATATTGTTTATACTCCTTTAAAGTGGTATAGATATGTTGACGATATTTTAGCTGTTTTGCCTACAGGTATTGATGTAGATGATTTACTCTCTAATTTGAATAACCAGGTACCATTCATTAAATTTACTTTAAAATTCATTAGAATAACCAGGTACTATTCATTAAATTTCCTTTAGAATTAGAAAAAGACAATTGCTTCCCTTTCTTAGATGTTTTAATACATAGAGAACCATTTCAATGCAAATTCAGTATTTATAGGAAACCAACCAACAACTTAACTTATGTCCATTTCTGTTCAGCCCACCACCTTAATATCAAAATATCCATTTTTTGTTCTATGTTTTTATGAGCTTTGCACCTTGTCAGTTCCTAGTGTTTGGATCAAGAAATGGAATACATAAGAAAAATAGGGACAGATATATGTTATCCTTCACATATACTAGATATTTGCTATAATAAAGCCAGCAAAAAGTTTTATAGTGAAAGTAACATGGAGAAAGAAACCCCTAAGAACATTCTTAGTTCCTTATTTTAGTGGTTTTGAAACCATAGAATCATTGTTAAAATCTTTTAATATCGACATAGTTTTTTTGCTATAACACACTAAAAGGATTGTTAATAAAAATTCACCCTAAGGAAAGCAACAACCTAATATATAAAATTCCATGCTTGGACTGCTCTGCTTTATTGTATATAGGTCAATCAAGTAAGGATTTAGAAGTGAGAATTAAGAAGCATAAGTATTTGTCAAAACTGGGCAAACATCTAATACAATATTCATTCATTTAAGTGAAAACTCACACAGGATCAATTGGACAGACAATTCAGTGACTGCCAGATCGAAAGATTTCTCTTCATGAACTCTTTTATGATCTGCAATTATACAGCTAACTTCCAGCTGTAATTTCAACCTTAGCTCTGGCATGTATTATTTTGACCCCTGCATTAGTAAAGTGTTCAAGAATGACCTCAAAGATAAAATCACTAACTTAATAACTAATTAGTTACCTTATGTCTTCTATGTATCTGTATATTTAATAGTTTTTTTATGTTTATTTGCAATATTTTTATTTTTTACTAAAAGGAGAAAATGTGTTGTACTTTTATAATTATGCAATCAGCTTATTCATTCCAAGGTAATATTTGGTGGTTGGTCTCTTCCTCTGTATAATCCTTTGACTCCTCCCTGCTTTAGAGCCAGTTGGGCCTAATCCTTTGTAAAAGCTCTAAAAATTTACCTTAGCTTTAGTAGGTCCGCTAATTCTTCAACAGTGTTGGATTCCAGGTGCATCTGTTCCTTATAATCGCCGTCCTCAAGGATATCTATATGTCATCTGTCAATTATACAAACTTTCTTATACTTATTTTTATATTTTTCATCATTCTGTTAGTAAACTACCATTGTGTTGAAAGGCTTAGCAACCACTCTGTATGTATGTATATATATATATATATATATATATATATATATATATATATATATATATATATATATATATATATATATATATATATAAATAAACATGATAATGGGTCATTCAGTGCAGAGGTCATTCAGTGCGAGAGTGAATGCTTGGTCGTTTTCGGATTTAGCACATTCAGAGCAATTCAGCATTGGCCACCTGATTGGAAGTGCTTTGGACACAGTGACACATGGAGCGGAAGTAGTGTCAGCATGGAATCTTCTACAAGCTTTAATCCGGTTAGAAATCCAGATTATGGTTGTGCCACGGCAGTGGTGTATGTTCGTTTGTATCTACTGGGAGTGACCGATAAGGGAAGTGGGAGATTTTTTGTGAAACACGTCTCATTGCTGTTGAGGGAGCTGATTAGAATAGACAGTGAAATTCCAAGCCCAATTACTTGTTGAGAGGGTAAGTCAGCATTTAGTAACCTGCCGTGTCTTTTATAATTTTTTATGTCTGAGTTTTGTTTATTGTCTACGCATTTTCTTTAACATGTTTTGTGGTGTTGTGGGAAATATCCCAGGTTATTTTGATTTTGGTTTTAATGAGAGGTATTTCTTTGTTCTACAGATGTATCATGGATAAGCCATGCACAAATGCGCAAAAGCATGGAGGCTGGTTAGACATCTGTCCTAATTAGAATTAATAACTCAAACCCTTTGAGGTAATATGGAGTATTTAGTGAAGGACTGGGGAATAGGGATTTTGTTCCCTTATGTTTTAATAATCTTTGAAATGGTGGTTTAATAATCTGATGAAGTAGTGGTTTAATAATCTGCTATTAGCTTATCAGTCATTTAACCGGTCTTATGTTGAGTTTGAGGAACAAAGTTTATTTTTGTATACCAGGTTTGATTTATAAACATTAGATTAGATGTAGGTTTTCTTAGAATTCATGAGAGCGCTTGAGAGAGAGAGAGAGAGAGAGAGGGAAGTAGCGCTGACAAAAGAGAGAGGGATGCTGTTCTTTGGTCACGAATGCCAACTTCTGCAGGTAGGAGAACATAGTCCTTCATGTAAGGGTTTAACACACACACATACACACACACAGACAAACACATTATCACTGAGAACACTTATCAGTCCCTGTACAGCTCAGGGTCATCCTATGGTTCAATGTACGGCCTACCAAAGGCCCACAAAGGTGATGTTCCTATCCGCCCTATCTTAGCGTCTTATAATAACGCTAATTACAAACTAGCAAAATATCTAGTTTCCATGCTTGCCCCCTTGGCTGAAAATCCTTACAGCCTTAAGAATTCATATGAGTTCAAAAATACTATTCTTGCTCAGAACTCGGATCTTGTTATGGTAAGCTTCGATGTCGAGTCTTTATTTAAGGATGTACCTGTACAACAGACCATCGATATTATTTTACATAAGCTTTTTCCTATGGATGAGTCTCGTTTTAAAGGGTTCTGCAAGAACGATTTCAAGAAACTTTTAGATCTAGCGGTGCGGGACACCGTTTTTGTTTTTAATGGTTGTTCTTACTCACAAATTGATGGTATGGCTATGAGCTCTCCTCTTGGACCCATCTTCGCCGGTATCTTCATGTGCTTACTGGAAGAGCACATGCTTGATACTTGTCCCCTTAGTGACCATCCACTATTTTATAAGCGGTATGTGGGCGACACATTTTCACTTTTTAGAAGTCAGTTTGACGCCGAGAGGTGTTTAGCTTTCATTAATTCATTTAATCCCAATATTAAATTTACGATTGAACACGAGACTAACAACCAGTTGCATTTTTTAGATATTTTAATAATACGTTCCCGTCAAGGCTTCCCTACTTCTGTTTTTAGAAAAAAGACATTTACTGGTCTTGGTACAAATTTTTATAGTTTTTGTTCTTTTGATTTTAAGATTAATTCCATATTAACCATGCTTCACCGAGCCTTTGCTTTATCCTCTGGTTGGCAAGCTTTCCACAATGAAATCACGTTCCTGCAAAAATACTTTAACAGCAACTGCTTTCCCACCCACTTATTCTTTAAACATGTCTCCAAATTTTTAAATAATATTTTTGTTCCACGTCATCCTACTCCTCACGTTCCTAAACTACCTTTCTATTCCAGCCCTCCTTTTATTCACGACACAATCTTTTATAAAAAAAACTCCAATCTCTAATATCCCGTCATCTCCCTGCCGTGAAAATCAAAATTATACCTTTAAACCACTGAATATCGGTAGCCTTTTCAGGTTCAAAGACCGTTTGAATCCTTTAATGACCTCTTGTGTTATTTATAAGTTTACTTGCCCTCGATGTAGTCGAGGAACCTATATTGGATCGACACACAGGTTACTTAAAGTGTGAATCGACAGTCATAGAGCTGTCAGTTATAGAACTGGCACTAAACTTTCAAATCCCGAATTTTCCAACATAAGGGATCATGCCGATAAATGCAAACATTCTATTCAGTACAAAGACTTTAAGGTTTTGGGCAGAGCCTCTAATCACAAACTTTTAACAATTAATGAATCATTATTTATTAAAAAACTGGTCCCCACACTGAACACCCATTCCACGTCTACACCTCTTTATCTCTCGTGAACTGTTTACGTTTTTGGTCAGTCCTTCCTCTGCCTCAATACTCAACGGTTGGTCCTTATTCATATTTTTAACTTTGCTTGTTTTAATGTAATTCATATTGTGTATTTTAATATTTGTCACTTAATTTTATTGTACTAACTAGGTATTATTACTTGTAGCTTGACAATGATGCTGCTTGGCTTCAAAACTTTGCAATTGAATAAATATGACTTTCTTGACTTGTTGGTGTGCTTCCCCTCCCTTCATTGTATTACTGGGTTTTGAGAATCCTCCGCCTGTTGAATATATATATATATATATATATATATATATATATATATATATATATATATATATATATATATATATATATATATATACATATACTGTATGTGTGTATGTGTTCAGTGCAGCACCTAGGGCGTTTCTGGTGCTCCGACGGACACGCTGTATGCCGCGATGTGCAACCAAGGGCTTGAGCGAGGGCATGATTTCCGTCTCTGACTGAGAGTTTTGGATCACTTCACTGCCTGTACTTTGTGTCGTATTCAGGAGGGTTCTGTCGCTAGTTTTTACCATTGCTTCTCACAGATATCTTGTGGTTTCCTTAAAGAAGTGAAGATGTGTTCCTTTGAATGTTTAAAACGCCGTGTGTAACTTAATGTTTGTGACAAATATCCACATATATTTCTGAAGTAGAACGATTTGATATTAAAAGACATTTCTAGCTTTATGCTTGAGAAAAA
>NC_089741.1:71261023-71278523 GCF_040412425.1 Macrobrachium rosenbergii
ACAGCATAGCGACTAAGACCGCCATCAATAACAAAATGGATGAGTGTATGTAGTGTTCAGGAACAAAGAAGAAGTCGTCTTTGGGCTGTGGAGGAAGTGGAGGAATCGTGGTTATGTCCCCCCTAGGAAAAGGCACAGGGATAACACAGTGCTCGCCATGAAGGTGACGCATGAAGATATGGGTGCTCGAGTTGTACACCATCCTACTCAGCTCCATAAAGTTCGGTGTAACCAAGTGACAGGATGCATCGAAGAGGCAGGATCCTTTCAGCCAGAACGTATCTGAGGTGTTGTTGCACAGGGTGGAGATATGGCAACTTGCACAATAAATTGCCATGAGAGTCTTCGTAGAGGTCACGTGGTACTCCAATGGGAACGTTGTAAAGTCACAGTCTGATGGTGTCTGATTATGAACAAGTGACAGTTCGCATCCTAAGAAGTTGAAATTCTTAAGAACAAAAATCCTATCTGTCGTGAACTAAAGTACACCTTGACTACTAGTTAATAGCAGAGGACTGATACTGATCTTCTAAAATATACATAGTGTCTATTCCATCCCATGTCACCATGGCACCATTAAAATTACTTGGAAAAGGCTGGATTAATAATACCATGAAAAGCTTTCTTATTACTAACAGGAACCTCCACAAGCAAACCTAATCCCATAATTACAATACAAATCCCCCTCAGTGAAAATTATTTGTGAACTGTAAGGATATGCTGCCTTCTTCAAAGCAGATTCTAGAACGCCCAATGGTAAAAAGTCGCCAAAAATAAGCCCTTAGAAGCAGCAATAACTGCTTGAACCTGACTTTATATTTCTGTTAATAAAGACTCTGCTTCTTTCTCAACATTAAGTAAGGTAGTGTGACAAGAAGAAAAAACAATCGAAACATCTAAGTCTCCCTGAACACCATCAACAGTAACCAGCAATCCATTCAAAGATGTCCTCAGTTTCACAAAACCCACCTCATATTTTATTATTACTGTCTCGTAATGCAGCCAATGATTTACCCTGTATAGCTAATTCCGATGCCACTTGTTCAACCCTCACTAAGCTTGCAGCTGACATACTAGCTAGCACCCCTGTAATTACTAAAAGTCACTTGTAATATAAAATCAAATATATTATATAACCACTAAACCATTAAAATGACTCTAACACCTCAAAAGACCAGGAAACCAAAATGTGAAATGTAATCTCATAAAGCCACAAAACCATAAATCACCATAACTGTATGTAAGACCGTAACGCCCATTATGAAAAAAATTAACCACAGCACTTTTGCCTTGGCATAGACAGCCACCCCAAGGGCTACGAGCAAACAGAATTTCAGCACCTAAAATAAAAACAAGAAAAGAAGCCTATAACTAACCAGACCCCCAACCAAAACAAAAAGATATGACTACAACCCAAATCACAGAACCCACCAACGGGTCGATACATCATAAAGTTCACATAACACCGCTAATATGTCCGCAGAACTCTACGGTCTCCCTGCGCCTCTTTTAACATAGATGACCTCGGCATTGCTAAAATTCCAACAACTAATTACGCTGAACTACTGCACTTGCGCAGAAATAAGGAAAACAACAAAACAAACTAAAATTAAACAACCAAAATCGATAAAAATTTATGGACAACCATCCTCCTATGTTCAAAACCCCCAAATTGCATTCCTTGGAAAGCAGCAAAATAAAGAAAATAATAAATAAATAAAAAGAGAATAAAAGTACTTAATAAAAAGAAGAGAGAAAAAAAGAAACTAACCCATAAGTTCCCCTTTATGCTGTCCTCTTGATCTTAGATATATGTGTCAACCTAGACAATCCCGTTTTTTCATCTCGAACAACAAACCTATTCTCTTTCTTTATTTCCACACCCGGAAATGGACCCTCAAACTTAGGCCCTAATTTATAATTCAACTGATTTCTGACATTTATTTTCGCAGAAACCCTGTTACCAACAGCCACTTTAACATTATCTGACTTAGAATTGCTCCTGTTAACCACATCCTGCATCTTCAACTCAAGAGTCCTAGCAAGACGCACGTACCTCTTGTTAGCCGTAGAGACCAATGATCTAATCATATCATCACAGCCAGACGGAATAGATAACAAATTGAATGTGCCTTGCGCAGGATAACCAAACATCGCCTCAGCGGGAGACATCACAATGGTATCGCTAACCATATTATTAATGCTATGCCGGACCTGTGCGACATACCGAACACAATTCACATTAGTACCCCCTACAGTGACTCTGAGAGCATCAGTTACTTTCCAAATTCCCATTTTCTCCACAAGACACTCTATCATCTTATTCACATATTCTCTTCCATTATCTCTAATAAGTACCTCAGTAACCCCATAATGACAAACATGCCCATTGAAAAATGCAATCACAATTTCTTCCGCCGTCTTATGATTCAAAGGTAAAACCTCTGCAAAAAACCTAGTTAATACATCCACAATAGCCAACAAACGTCTGTGGCCATAACTAGACTTACAGAAATTGGACAGAATGTCCATGTGAATCTGTTGGAAAGGTCAACAGGGGATAGGAAATGAACCCAATTTATAAGAAGTAACCCTCATTGGCTTGCATGCATTACAAACTGAACATCCCCTCACAAAATTCTCCACTGGTGCGAGCATGTTTTTCCAAAAGAATTGACCCCGTACGTTTTGATGTGTTTTCTCAACACCCAAATGTGGACTAACAAACATACAATGAATAATATCCAAAACCCTATATACTAGGCTCTTTGGGACAACTATCTGTGCTGTATCTCTTTTATTATCACTACACCTCAGCTTATACTTAATTTTCCTAATTAACAAATTTCCGTCTAACTCTAGACCAGCAAAAGGCAACATATAACCCATTATAAACAATTCCCCTCTGAGAAATGCCTTTGTATATGCTAAAACTTCATCCTCATCTTGTTTAACCTCCACTAAACTAATATCCCAGTCTATGCAATAACCAGATATACAACAAACATGAGAACCCTCCATATCGTAAAAACTTCTGCTAAGGGCATCAGCTATAACATTGTGCCTGCCTTCTATATGCTTAAGCTTGGCATCAAAATCCATAATTGTCAAAAATCACCTAGATATCTTAGGGGAAAGATCTGGTTTGTGATCTACAAGAACCTCAACTTTGTTGCCTATCAATAACATCTTAAGATGAACCAGACTAGACACTATTGCAAATGCCTCTTTGCCAGTAGTGGACATAGACCTCTCATTACTAGCGCGTGGCTTAAAATTCCCACTGTAAAATGCGATAGGAAGCAAATTACCATCAAATCTCTGCATAAGGCAGGCTACTATGCCATCGTGGCTGGCATCTGTCACCAATATGAATGGTTGCTCGAAGTCTGGAAACTTCAGCACCGTGGGACTCATTAAAGCCTCTAATTTTCTGAAAGGTCAACTGTTGCCCCTCACCTCAAACAAACTGCACGTCATCCCTCAACACTTCTGTCAAAGGAGACGACTGTGTGGAAAAACCTTTCACAAATCTACGGGAAAATCCAGCCATACCTAAGAAAGAACGAATCCGTTTCTTATTCCTAGGAGTAGGAAAGTCCATGATTGCCCTAACATTATCCCCATTTACCCTGACACCTTCCTTAGAAAAAACATGACCCAAATATACTATCTGCTTCTTCAGAAAATCACACTTGGCTAGTCTGATTTTCAAACCTGCCGATCTAAGCCTCCAAAGAACCTCCCTAAGTACCTCTAGATGTTCCTCTACAGAATCACTGGCAATCAAGATATCATTCATATACACAAAAATGAACTTCCCTAACAATCCATGCAAAACTGTGTTTACTAATCTCGTAAAAGTCATAGGGCTACCTGATAAACCAAAAGGAATTCTCCTAAACTCATAATGCCCCTTCAGCAAAGAGAAGGCAGCAATCTTGTGACTCTCCTCACTAAGAGGAACTTGAAAAAACCCCTGCATAAGATCAACTGAAGAACCAAACAATTCCGGCAGACACACCACAGGGTACCTGTCAGGAATGGTTTTCTCATTCAACTTACGGAAATCCATGCACAAGCGGCCCAAGCCATCCTTCTTAGGCACTGCCAACAATGGAAAATTAAAAAGTGAGGAACTAGGCCTCATTATGCCTTCCTCTTTCCACTTATTAACCTCTTGCTCTACCTGTTACCTAATCTTAAAAGGAATCTATACGAAGGGACGAAAATAGGCATAGACTTACCCTCCAAATATACCTTGTGTTTTAGCACATTAGTTAACTCCAACTTATCCCCTTTAATAGCAGCAATATCTGCAAACTGGGCCAGCACATCACCTAACCCTCTCTATATATTCTTTATAATCAGCATTAGCTAATTGTTCTTGAAAAACTTGTCTCCTAACTTGCAATTCTGCCTCTGGAAATTCATTGTTGTCCCCTACAGCAGCAACTGAATTATCATCATCAACCCAGTCTCCAAAATCTACAACTTAAGTATCCTTCTGACATCTCGTAACTGAATCGTTACAGTTTAGTAATTCTACACAAGAACCCCTGTATTGGACACATTAATTATAGAAACAGTACTCACTACACCCTTGAGGTTCTCGCTACCCTCACTCACACACACCTGTCTGGGCATTTTCATGTCTTTCACCTGAACTTTCACCAGAGCAACCATACCTGGGTCCAAAACCACTTCTTCTGATAAAATAATTTTATAAAACTTCTTTCCCTCAGAAACATGTTCAGTATCAATCTGTAAACCTTTATCGACTCCCGATCCCTTATTCTTATCCCTTTTAATCTCATATATTTCCTCGTACGGGACGAAAACCCCAGGCACCCCAACAGTAATACCTCCTACTCCCGTATGAACTGAGATTCTGTTCTGCCACCTCGCTGGATGACCCAGCAACAATGTACTTCCCAAAGCAGCCCCTTGTATAACCAAAAATGGCTCTATGATAACTTTACTTCCCAAGGAAAACAAAGGTCCGTGTAACCTAAAACACTCAACCTATTTGCTTGAACATCACACACTGTCTCTTCAGTAGAACTCAAACAGCGATCAGAAAACATCAATCGATATAAATCATAATTCATCAGATTAACGGGCACCCGGGTATCAATAAACACAGAGACAACGACACCATACACAGACCCTCTCACAATTGGCTCTGGCTCTGAGGCCAGAAATCCTATATGACAGGAAACACCAATCACCTTTTTCCCTTCTGTTGTTTGGTCCTCCCAAAATTCTACCGGTCCTTAGATACTCTCGAAAAAAAAAACTTGAAGCACATTCATAAATTCACCCCATATAAGAACCAGTCAAAACTGCCAGCCATGCTCTGAGGTCTTGCAGACACCAAAATATCTCAGCTAACAAAACTTTTTGGTGTGATCCTACCTATTACAGTTAAAGCAACGGACCTGGAACATTGAACTCACAGAACCCCTACTATCCTCTGTCTTGGCATGCAACCTTTAGAAGGGAAACTAGAATCACCCTGTGGCTAGTGCTTTGGAATAGCTCCGGAAACCTTCCGTATCCCATTTAGGGAAGTGCCATCCACTGTAGGACATTTTGACATGTGCTTGCTAATTTGAGAGAAAAGCAAGACTTCATCAGACCCCTGTTCTACCCTTTCATCAAAACTGTCTACTATGGTATCTGGAATATCACTGAGCATCCACGAGAAGTGGAGTAATCTTTCTAGGTTATCCACAGAAATAAAGTTATCATTTACCCAACTAAATGCCCTTAATTTCTTTGAAAATCTCTCACAGCATCGTGCAATGTGGAACTAAATCCACCCAAAGAGTCCTGACCCTTACGAATCTTAAAGAATGATCTAATGTCTTGAACTGCATCTCTGGCTTCAGCCGTCCCATATGCTGACCCTAGAAATTCCTTGAGATCATACCATGACTTACACTTCCTAAAGCTATGACTCTGGCACCACTGTCAGATATCGCCCTGATTTAAACTGAGGAACCCTTTTGCTTCATTTAAAGCTTCTTGACCATCAGTAATTTTCTAGGCAACTAGGTTATTTGATACACCGGCAATAAAAATTTTGAAGGATTGTGGAAGAACTCAATCAACCAACCCAGGAAATGGTTAGACCCCGGAAGCAACAGACGTGAACTTGTGGAAGAGTTACTTTATCCCTATCTCTGCCACCATCTGCCATATTGTGGAGATTAATAAAACTCCAAGTCCGAAGAGCACAACCCAGTCTCAGCTTCATACACCACTAGAAATTCCAAAAGAAAATCTCCATAAAGTCAAATGGGAAAACCCACCGAAAGAGAGGGAAAAAATGAAGAGAAAAAAAAGAAAATCTAAATGTTTACTTCCAATAACGTAACAACTGCCAATCTATTAACCCAATAATCAAAATTCCCCAAAAATAATAAAAAAACGAAGTATCCCGTAATATTTCCAATTAGTCCCTAATTGCTGATGTGAACCGCTGATCGCGAAAATACATTAGTCACCCCCAATGGCAAATTACATCAGTCTACCCACAGAAACTAAGAAAACAGACTTAGGGAGAGTGGGAAAGGAGAACAAATACCAGTCACCATGTTTCAGATTCGCTAAGCCAGCAAGGCTCTGACTAACACACACGTAATAAATAAAAAAAAAAAAACACTCCATTGCCCTTGAACCAGCTTGTTCCCCTCTAATTCCTCACTACAAATACCACAAGGAGAACACTTACGTAACAACATCCCCCTTGTCTCTGCTCTCCTGCACAGGTAAAGTATCTAAAAATAATTCACTAATGTGAAAGGAATCACACACTACGCACACATCTTATGATACATAAAACATGCCTATACAACACACAGGATTGTTAAGTACTAACCACTCGTCTCAAACCTCCAGCTCTCCCTTAACGCAAAATGATTAAGTCAGCAGTCACGAGTGCCAACCTAACTCCTCAAAGATTAATGGAACACACCCTAATATGCCCTACAATCCTAATTTCCATATCACCACTCTCTTCAGAGATGAACAGAGTCCTCATCAGCTGCCACCAAAACTATTATAACCTCAATGAGGTCATTAGCTCTTACTTCGAGAGGTATCACAGTAGAGTTTGTCAGTGTGAGACCGAGCTGACACTTAACTCTCTCTCTCTCTCTCTCTCTCTCTCTCTCTCTCTCTCTCTCTCTCTCTCTCTCTCTCTCTCTCTCTCTCTCTCTCTCAACCAAGTTACTACACGAGTCAAGGATTAACAGGAAAATCATGTCCATAAAAATACAGTTTATTCAAGAGTCTAACGTGGTAAATGGTTTGGAATGAATTAAAGACGTAATGGAGAAAGGACAAGCCTATATTCCAGAAATTGCAACCCAAAAACAAGTCCAACTGATATACAACATATTGCTACCAACTACATCGTAAGAGCTAAAAACGTCTAACATGACCGAAGTCATGGTATGTCAAGTTCCCTTCCATTTATTTGACCTCTAATCAAAACATCTGAGGAATTAAAGAAAAATAAAAGAACTTTTTAAAGCAGGCACAGGGAAAAACAGATGTGGGATCTCACCCATGTTACTGACCCAAAACCACACATAAAAATTCAAGAAATGTAATAATAACAAAATGGCATAAAAATCAAAAAGGTGATTAAAAAACAAAAGATAATCAAAGCAAGGATTACATATGGAAGGAACACTACAGGGTAAACATAAAAAATAAAAAAGCCCATTCGAGCTTTCGAAAATCAAAGCTTCAGCTCACCTCACTAGCAGTTCGTAAGCACTCCCACAGTAGTGGGACTTTTCCCAGAAAATCACTGCACCCAAATGAAAAACCTGTACCCGAAACATGAAATCTACACTTCCTATGTTCTGCCCATCAGAGCGAACTTACAAACTCTCGACCGGAACGCACCAACTTCCGGTTGCTGAAACATTCTGATGTAGTTAGGAGCCATGCACTTTGTCTCCATGGGAAAGGAAGCTGACCACAGACTTCCTCAACACTGACTCATAAACACTTAGGCACTGGTCATCAACCTATGTCATCAATCTATATATATATATATATATATATATATATATATATATATATATATATATATATATATATATATATATATATATATATATATATATATATATATATATATATATATATATATATATATACATATACACACTCTCACACACACACACATACACACACACACACACACACACATATATATATATATATATATATATATATATATATATATATATATATATATATATATATATATATATATATATATACAAATTGTAAGGGTCTCGTGTTTTAGAGGCCAACAGGTTCGAAATAAAAACAAGCAATTGGCCGGTAATGACTGACGAAAGGTGACAAACAAAGGAGGAAGCAGAACAATACCAAAGAAATGACCTTAAAACTAATTCATTATAATAAGCTATTTACATATTTACAAGTAAGTCAGGTTTGGTTAAAAAAAAATTGAATAAATTACATACTCAATATTACCATCAATGAAGTATAATTACCAGCAGCAAACATTCAAAATAATAAACAATTTAGTTAAATTAAATATCATAATGAGTCAGTTCAAAATATAAATACATCAAATTTATAAGAGGAGTCAGTTCCAAATCAAAACAACACTGATGTATGCTAAACAAGTTATTTTACGATATATCAACATCAAAGTAAAATAACAATGCACATACAGAAAACATTAGTTTGACTGCTGTAAACAGGATTATACAAATCTATAAACTCTTTAGCTACATCTCTCAACAGCATAAAACAATCAAGCTTAAAACAAAAGCAATAAACAAGCAGCAAATAATCAAATCACGTAACACACTCCATAGTAGTGAATAACAATGACACCCAGTCAGCAAACACATGGTTTCAACAATAATCACAAACAACAGTCAATTCAAATAAATAATAACATGGTATAAATACAACTCCAAGCAGCGTTACACACAAAAACAGACGATCTATGTAGAAACGTCAAGACAGACACCGCTGTCCAAAAGGCCATCATCCTAATGATTACGGTAGAATCATCACACAAAAACAGACGATCTATGTAGAAACACCAGGACAGACGCCGCTGTGAAAAGGGCCATCACCCAGATGATTACAGTAGAACCATCAAGCTGCTGAAGCCAGCAGGCAGCCCATGCCTGCTGCTTAACAAAGCCACCATGCTGCCATGCTCTCGAGGAAAAAGTCATCATTCAGATGATTAAGGTAGGTCCATCGCTAAGCTGCTGTACTGACGAGGAATTGACTCTGTTATCCCAAACCTGACTGACGCTGTCAAAGTCACCGAGACAGATGTCAACTCCTCCTGCAAAGAAAAAAACAAAAAGTAAGGAGGCAAGAACCCACCAAGGGAACAATCGGCAAACAATTTTTCTCACACCTCCCTGCCTAACAGGAAAAAATTTTACAATTTTTTTTTTTACACTCAAAATACTCTCCCCCGATGCTGCCACATCCCCGCCAGCGAAAACAGAACCAATCCTGTCACGGTTGCCAACGTAACGGTCTCGTGTTTTAGAGACAACAGGTTCAAAATAAAAACAAGCAATTGGGCTGTAATGACTGATGAAGGTGACAAACAAAGGAGGAGGGAGCAGAACAAAACCAAAAGAAATTACTTTAAAATTAATTTATTATAATAAGTTATATACATATTTACAAGTGAGTCAAGTTTGGGATAGCAGCAAGTCAGGTTCTCGACAGCAAAGCAGCATGGTTTCTTCATTTAAACGGCAGGTATTGGTTACCTTTTGTCTTCGGCAGTTGGAAGATGTAGTCACCTGTGGAACAGTTTGTTTCTGGTGAGACAGCCAACCTGCTGTCTCTTCGACTTAGCCGTAGTCATCTGTGTTTTTGGGATGTGTTCCTGTCAACAGTCATGGGCTGTTTCGATGACTTGACGGTGATCGTCTGTTGGTGGACATCCTCCTGGACAGCAGAGCCTGTCTTGGCGTCTCAATGGAGATTGTGTGAAGTAAGTGGCTGTCTCAAAAACTCCCTTGAGTTCGTCTGTGTGTGGCTTCGTCCGTTGGCAGCATGTGTCTGTCGTGGCAGCTTACCTGTGTTGATATTTTCAGTGATTTCTGTAGAAGTTTCAGTTTTGGTAGCTGGCTGGTGTGATTGCCAGGGTTTGGTCTGTTGTGTTTGTATTTGTGAGCCTTGTTGTGATTTGTATGTTTAACACTATTATGGTTATTTCTTCTTATTAGGGAGAGTGTGTTTATTGTGACAAAGAGCTCACAATAATTGTAAGTGTCTTATTGCCTCTTTAGCATTGTTGTATAATGCATGTTTTTTTTATCATATTTATCATGTCAGTGTGAGGCTTTTACAGGGATAACGTGTATTTAACAATGTTTTTCATGATTATTGTGGATGTGTGGGGTTGTTACTTTTGTCTCTATTAAATGTAATTTACTTACTATTAAATGTATTGCTCATATTATTTTTAATGGTTATGAACTTGATCATTAAAGTGCTGCTCATTTGCTCATGTTTATTGATTTGCCCTTGTTGTGTTTATTGTGCTGCTCATGTTATTTACGTTTAATTACTTTGGCTTTATTTTTGGTACTGATTCTTTTGTACATGCATTATATCTGTTGACTCATCTTTATATTGTAAATTTTTGAACTTTTCTTTTGAACCTGACTCAGTCATAACAAACTAGCATTAAGGTAACTTTTTTGGGGGTTTTGTTCCATCTTCCTTTGTTTGTTGCAGTTTCTGTCAGTCATTCCAGTCATAGTTTTTTTTTTCTTTTCTTTGTAAGAACCTGATGGACCGAGTAGTGGTCCATAACAATATATATATATATATATATATATATATATATATATATATATATATATATATATATATATATATATATATATATATATATATATATATATATATATATATATATATATATATATATATATATATATATATATATATATATATATATATATATATATATATATATTCCTGAAGTATAATGAATTTTATATTAAACGACATTTGTAGCTTAATGTTTGTGACAAAAATCCATATATATATTCCTAAGTAAAGTGAATTGGATATTAAACATTTGTAGCTTGATATTTCTGTATAAAAAAATCACGGTGATGTGATAAAAATTCATGAATAGCTACGTGCATCACACATACCAACTGGCTGTCTTAGTGGGTTGATGTTGATACTAAGTACACGTACCCGTATTTGACGCGATTATGTACGGCAGAGCCGGTAACAACTTATACCTCTCTTGACAGCCTGGTGGTTAGCACGTCGAGTCGTCGACTGAAAATTGTTGTTATTTATTCTCGGGCGTTCGAGTGTCCCAGGTAATGAATCGTTTATCAGTTATAATTCCCTTTCAGTAATATTCCCACAGTAGAGTAAATTGGATGTTAAGCGATATTTATATTTTAATATTCGTTTATATTAAATGCCACATGGTGATGGGATGAAAATTCACGTGTTAAGTCTTTTGACGAACTGTGTGCTGGCCTGTGAAAGGCATATCCGGTGCAGGTGTATTTATGTTGACATTGGAGGTTTCCACAGTTAGATACAGTGGGTATCTGACACGTTGATTTGTTCCTTCTGGTCATGTGACAGACTGATGGAAGAGTTGTGATCTTTCAAACATTGAAACGGTGTCGTCACGCTTCTGGGGAGGGGTTATTAAGTGAGTGTGTGCATGGGTGCACTCTCTAATGGTATATTATGAGAGGAACATACAATGGCTATGGACTTCGATTTGCGGCTGGGTGTGCAGTGTTAGTGGATAAGGGCAGCCACTGAGATCATTTATTTGCGGCCATGGGAAGAATTCTGTGTTTGTCCTGTGAGGGTGAATATTTTGGAAGTGGTGTTCTTGTAACATACTCTGTGACATTTATTTTTGGTCTAGAATAAATATGACATTTTTATTTCGGTTGGTGACAGTTGGTCTAGAAACATTAAATCGATGGATTGTGAGTCTGAATTTCCTCTAGATATGATTTCCATTTATATGGGGTGTGAGTCACTCCATTTCATGACCGTAACTTTTGCTGAAATACTTTCGTTAAATTTACAAATAAAGTCTAGTTTTGTATCTCTGCGTTTCGTTCCAGAAGCTTTTGTCTGAGGATAGATTCAGTGAGAGGAGTCGACGTGAGAGAAAGAATGTGCTGACCCAGAGCTGGCCATTGCTACCAGAGAATCCTAGGGATGAAAGATGATATGATGCTGTTTTTGAAACAGATGCAGTAAGAGATTATGACATTAATTGACCTTGTGTATGGTCAGAACACACACACACACACACACACACACACACACACACATATATATATATATATATATATATATATATATATATATATATATATATATATATATATATATATATATATATATATATATATATATATATATATATTATATTATATATGTGCGTTACTTCTTACCACCTGAAGTCTTTGCATCTATAAATTACGCAGTTTTCTGTCACTTCAATAAAACGTTCAGTGTCACTTCGTTTCCTCAATATTCAGTTCTTTCTTCCACTTTCCCAGATATTTCTCTGCAGTTCAGGTGATGTAATCGACGCTCATTATCATTGAAACCGCCATCTCGCTTATGATCACCGATAAATTTTAATCCTAGCCTCCCTTGGATGGGGAGTAGCATTAACTTTCACCAATCATGATTCGTTTTATTGATATCGGCTGTGGATATATACCGTCAGATAAAAAAAAAAAAACAGACCATAGCATTGGATACTGAATGATTGCTTCATTACACCATGAATTAAGAAAATTATCCAATGTGACTTGCAAGTAAGTTTAGGATTAAAATCACATCGTTATGTGATACGAAGAGGATACTTTCCTTAAAGTGTTTGGTGAGAATTTGTTGACTATCCCATCGATATGAGAATGAAGAATTTTTTTTTTCTGATGGGTTGGGTAGGTATCATTTTGTTTGAAATTTAAAAACTCTAAAAGGCATTGTTAAACAGAGGTCTCGTTAGGCACACCCCTTCTGCTCGAGCAAAGAAGAAATAATTTTCAGTTCTGGCACCATGATAACTATAGATTTCATATATATATATATATATATATATATATATATATATATATATATATATATATATATATATATATATATATATGTATGTATATAATATGATGCTTATCACGACGATATCTTAGAATAAAACGGTTGTAGATAAAATCAGAGATACTGTTCCCTAATTAACAACCGCATACGACTGTGTTTCAGAACTACAAACTGTGTTAAAATATTGATAAATGAAGCAAAGCTACACTGGAATTTGCAGTTGCATTTTGGTGTCTGATACTGGCTTACCAAAGTAGTAGCATTAAAGGCACATTGCCAAAATGATAATTTCACTGACTTTGGGACTAACGGGTTTTCTTGTCAATGGAGAGACTATAATATTTTGAGATGATTGCCCATTGTTGGGTAAAGATTTAACTTTTGGAAATAGTAAAAAGGGGTTCACTCACTTAAAGTATTAGGGATAGTATTATATGGAATGGAATCCACCCACTTTAATGAAGAAAGGCATAATGGTGATATTCTATGACATGTTCATAGTGCCAAAAGGGCCTACACAAACTTACACACAGACATACATGCACATATTTATAAAGTCTATGCTAACAGGTTGCAATAGAGCGTCTCCCCTTAATTGAAAAGAATGTTCAAAATTGCGATAAAAAGGAACCAAATTGAATTTTTTATCTTGAAAAGAATGTATCTCTGACACAAAACAGTTAGACAGACACATACTTTGATACAGAGAGAGAGAGAGAGAGAGAGAGAGAGAGAGAGAGAGAGAGAGAGAGAGAGAGAGAGAGAGAGAGAGAGAGAGAGTTTTACATATATATTTGTAGAAAAAACATAAACCAAATCCATTTATATCCCGAAATGGAAATCATCAGGGACATTCATTATTCAGAGGATTAGGGAAACAGAAACTGAATTATCGTTACAAAATGTTTTCCATCATTTGCAAGTGTTGTTTGAACAAGCAGTAGCGTTTTCTTGCGTTGATAGAATTAATGAAGTTATGCACTAAAAATACATTGCAGGTAAATTTTGATGTAACAAGGTTGTTCATCGAACCAGTAGTTTGATCTTTTTATAAAAGCTCACTAAAGTAATGGTTATCACAAGAAAAATGGTTGTCAAGATTGCTAAATACTGCATATTTTACTTGTGAATATTCGCTTCAGTTCTTTTTATTTATTCCTAATACCGGTTTGCCAGGAACAAATATTTCCATATAACTATAAAGATAATGATCCCTTAGATAATCAAAAAGTAAAAAAAAATAATTAGTATTAGGTAAATATTAAGGAAAAAATAATTGTTGTTGGATAAATAAGCGACTTACTTCTTCATCTTCCTTATACAGCGTACTTTTTCCGTTGTGGTCTTGGGATGCTAACTGTTATCTTAAACTTCTGGATAGTTTCGGCATAGTCGTAAAGTGAATTGATAATGTTTGATGCATAAAATGTACTACAGTCACAAACATCCTCTGCACTCTTCTTCACTTACCTAGTTGTTTTTTGTTCTCAACACTAGGCAGGCGGCTGCTGCAAACAGTGTGTTCTGTTGTAGTATCAAGTTTAATAAGTTTAATAATAAGCAGTTTCCTAGGAGATTTATTTTGGCTATAACTAAAATATGGTGCAGTTGTGAAATCTTCTGATCTCCAAATGTTTATGCAAGGAGCAAATTCCTTCCTGCTTTCTGCTGATGACTCCTGAATTCAGGTGTAATGGTTTTATTTTCTGTTCCCTCATATTAAACTATTTATTAGCTTTTCCATTAACTTTTTTCTCTTTGCCGCTTGGTATGCCTTTGAAGCCCGTTTGGGTTTATAATCTGTTAGCTCTGTCTATAAGGTTTTACACTGAAGAGATAACGAAAGACAAGAAAGAAAGTCACGGCTCTTGGGCTTTTCTTGACACTTAGGTGAATTTTGCTGACTCCTCTCTTATTCCATCTCTTCTCGTCACTCACTCATCCGTCTGAACTTTTTCATTTTTCTTTTCATTAGTAGTGCTGCTTCTGTCCCATACAACACAGGAGGCCTCACCATTACCTTATGTACCCATCCCTTCAGCCTAATAAGAACTCACCTGTAGATTGTACCTGATAAACCTTAAAACTTTACTGCCAAACTTGATTTAGATGGTTAACCTCTTTGTACGTATCGCATTTCATACGTTATTGAGTCCAGATACGCAAACACTCTTTGGATGTTCACTTCAAGCGTAATTGTAGCTTGCTGGTCATGATTCTCCCCATTTGTCATATATTCAGATTTCGTTTGACTTCATCCCCAACTCTTTAACACATATCTCTCCATATATAGGTTTCTTTCTTGCTCTAGTTTTCAGGTAATGGTATAGTGTCGTCGGTGCCTTTCACGTGGTCCATTGTAGATATTACTAAAAGATGTTTACAGCGTTCATTCGGGCCTTAGCTTCGCCCACTTTTAAGCCTTTTACTTTTCCTCAATTCTCACTTTCTTTCTTCAATTTTGATGGCCAAGCTCTCTTGACTATTACTTCACAGTGCAACTTCCATCTTTCGACCCTTCTACTTCATCTCCTATATTTTCTGGATCTCGTCATCTTCCCTTCCAGGTACTCTAACCCTCTCTTTTCACTGCCTTAAGCACAAAAAGGCAGAAAGTGCCCCAGTGATTGGATTAACATCATAGATTCCATTAAACAAAACTCCTCTCTAGTTTATGCATAGAACACACCCAAGGGCTCCTTCCTTAATATAACACATGTACTGAAATAAAAAAGATATGGCATGAAATTATATCATATGAGCAGTGCTACCATATATATATATATATATATATATATATATATATATATATATATATATATATATATATATATATATATATATATATATATATATATATATATATATATATATATATATATATATATAATATCAAAGGACACTAAGGCCAAAACCACAAACAACATTTTACACAACTTTATTAGGACATGTTTCGAGCAGTACTCCCACTCTTTATCAACCTACAAAATTAAAATGACGACATTACAATTCTTATAATAAATTCAAAATAATACAGTAAAATTACTATAAAAGTGATAAGAATACATTTAAAAGATGGCTAATCAAAATAAATAAATGAATAAAATAAAATAAAGCAAAATACAAAAATTTAAATCACAAAAACAAAAGGTACAAAGGCACACCTAACACACTAATCGATATACAAACCAGTAAAACGCAGATTAAAAACACAAAAGTGAGGTTACAGCCACATTTCTAGCCAAAGAAGGTTTTATCTTGATGGAGTATAGAACTTCTAAAAAATCTAGGTCTGTAGCAAACTGAGCAGTGGTTAAAACAGAAAAATCATCAATATGTAAAGGGTGACCAGTCACCTCACTGTGTTCTCTAATTGCACTGTAACTAGGCCTTGAAAGATAATTGCATGTACGGTATGACTTACCTAGGTGTTCAAACCATCTCATCCAAGCTGATCTGGTAGTTTTTCCACCGTAAGTGGCACCACAACCACCACACTGCCATTTATAGATCACACTGGACCAAAGCCTTCTTGGTATAGGGTCTTTAATTTTAAAGAATTTACCTCATTTATTTTGCAAAGTGAAATACATTTTGATATCTAGTTGAGGGTAACCAATGAACAAATTAGAAATTAATTGCTTTTTTAAATCGTAACTATGAGTTCCAATAAAATTTAAAGGAAAATAAAGGTTCGCGTTGCACAAGGCACAAGCAAGGCAGGATTCCATGCTAACACTCCCTCTGTAACGGAGAGATTTATGAATTAAAGGCACAGGGAAAATAAGCATAGGACAAGGCCGCGCAAGAGGGTTCCATAGATGCCTTCAACACACAATTTTGTGTAATCACTGACAAAGGCGAGGCTGATAGGAAAAACTGGCACTTGAAAATAAAGTTATGAAGATAGTGAGAGAATTCAAACTATGTGATTGAATGAAAGGACATTTGTAAACAGAGCGCTTTACCTTGTAGAGGAGGTGGCTTCGGCGTAGAATGGCTTTGGAGGAGGACTTAGGGGGTTCACTGGTAATAAGGCTGAGGCCAGACAAGGTGGACCTCATAGAGGGCCACAGCACTCTGAGGGAGGCAGGAGGCAAGGGAGGGAGCTGTGTCTCGACTTCATCCAGGTATGTCTCTGACCTGTTGTTCCTCGGGTCAGTCCTTTTAACCCCTCCGTTCCAGCTTAGGACACTTTCATGTCCAGATGTCGTTCATCTATGCACGCGCATCATTTTGATTCAAGGTCGCCGCATAGTCAGTCAAGACAGCATGATTCTACGGAGCCCTCACCTCTTTCTTAATCCGTACTTCTGGTTCTATTCCGCCTCTGGCCAAGGTTAAT
>NC_089741.1:71281023-71298523 GCF_040412425.1 Macrobrachium rosenbergii
CTGTCAACTTGTCAGATTATCTCTCCTCCCTTTCCCCTCTTCTCAGATTATGGAGCACATAATAAGGCATAGCGAAAAAATAATAATTACAGAACAGGTATACATGATGAACATGTAACAAGCATTCGGCCAAGAACTGTCATCTTGTCAAAGATAGACAAAGTGGCCCTTATGCCCTCCCTTATCCTATGCAGCTGTGTCAACACAGGAAATGGAGTTATCTGATAATGTTTCAAAATATCTCTCTCAACAGCATTTAAACTTTAACTTCCATGAACATATGAAATAGCTGAAAATTATATCAAAATACAGAACACAAGATTCATCTGTAAGAAATAAAGACAGAAACATATAAATAATCTCATATTATATATATATATATATATATATATATATATATATATATATATATATATATATATATATATATATATATATATATATATATATATATATATATATATATATATATATATATATATATATATATATATATATATATATATATATATATATATATCCCAAAATTATATATTGTTACAGTGGTTATTTGGCTGATGAGTTTAATGATTAATTCTAGTTATTTATATTGCCTTGCTTAACCTAAGACGTACGTAATCCTATCAATTAAGGCTGGAAGTTATCTTAAAAAAGACATAAAATTTAACCTAACTCGATTGGGTCACCAGCTGAGACTAGATTACCTAATATAGCCATTTATTCTGAACACATGAACTAAATCAACAACATTACTCAAACTACTAGTTCAACAAAGACAAATATTAACTGATTTCTTATGGGAGCCAACAACAGCTCCGACTTCATCCCACCTCGGACACAAGATATTTCAACATAAAGGGGTGAATAATGCAACGGCTCGGGGCATCTTGTGAGGCATCTATAAGGCAATTGCAAGTGTGTGAATTGAGGATCCTGGTATCAAGGATGCTAATTCTCCTCCAAACAAGAGGGTGGCCAGGTCCAAGGCATGCACAATCCTGGAAGAGATGTATCCAGATAACATTCCAGTATCAAAAAAACACTTACTAGGCATTAATCGACTGCAAGGGATGAATCTTAGACCAAGAATATTAATTTAACACCATGGTGGATAATTTATTCAGTTCTACTAGGCAACAATAATTGTACTTGATATATTGACTTCATAAATGGGATATGGTTTTACTAGGATTTGCTTAGTCAGTGACTGTTTAAGAGAGGGAAACTTGAAACACGAAAAGGAGAGTTTACGTTGAAGGGAAAGAGAACTGGGAGCAATTACCACCTTCAGACTTACCTCTGGAATAGATAATGCAATTATCAATTGTATCTAAAGTCCTTGTTCCGTTGGGATGGCAATTCTTCTCCCAAATTCGAGACTGAGACAAAGGTTAAGTGGGCTCCCCAAAACACGCCTGGTGCCGTCGGGTATTACTCTGGTCTGATCTTTGAAGCTTGGGGGAGCTTGGGTCACCACTGGTCTCAGCTCCTCCCACAAGGCCAACTTGGTGTGGGTGCAGGTATCATCTGTAGAATGATAGAAATCTCGCCAGTACAAAGGTCATAGAAAAGTGAGCTTAAGATAAAATCTAGCTAAGGGTGGTCCTAGCTAACCCTATTCTGTCTGATATGCCTCTAAACTAAAATTCCTACCCCTTTTGACAGTTGAGATTTGGTCGCAACTCCTGCTCGCTTGCTTCACTACATGGTATGCCCTCTTACTTTAACAAAGAGAGAACTTTTTTACATTTCGATTAAGTCAAGGAAGGGAGGTCGAACGGTTATTAAGAATATTTATGATAATAATATATATGGAGCTAACAAGATTGCGTTCGAGGGTCTGCTTTACTTGGGGACTTATAGAATCTTCCATACATCAAAAGATTAAGGTGTCGTACTTTGGTATCACGGATTCAAAGATGGCGACCCTCATTGTTTTGTGTTAAGAGGATCTTGCAACTCCCACATAACTTATATCAGAGGCTGATAGCTGCAGAGGATTTTTGGAATTCAAACTTTGGACTTTCTAAGAAGTGTAAATAATATATTTGCATTCCTGATCTTATGAAATTACTGTTTTCTGTTAATATTTTACTTTTCAATGGCCGAGTAACTTGAATTCGAAATTATTTTTGTAATGGATTCATTAAGAACATTAAAAAATTTTCTAAAGGTTCTCTGACAATAATACGAATACTCATGTTTACTTAACGATTAGCACCTTTCTAGTTTGACATTAAATAAGGGATTGATTCTAAGTGTGTTGTAAGTCGGTCCCACATCAGTTATTTTTAGGACAAAGGAGTAAATCATTTTACACTCATGCGGAGAATCTATAAATGGCATTAAAGAATATATTAAGAAAGTAAATAAAATATTTATTCACCATAAAAAGCACCTGAAATTAAACATTAGAAATGATGGAAGAGCACATCAGCATAAATGAGAGCCCCAGAATAAATACATCTAAGTGAAAATTACTTTTTTACTCACTTTTCGCTACCAAACGTTCTTAACACAATGTTTACAGTGACACCTTAACTTAAACATGCCACGTGCAAGAGTTTATGCCAACTGGAGACGAATGAAAGATTTTTCTCGAAATTATCATAAAAAATTGAAAAAGGATAGCGTTAAATTAAGCGAAAAATTAGACTCGGTATTCCAAAGATTCTTGGAAATAAAATAAAAATAAGTAATTTGTGCAAGTACGATAATATATACCCCATTTGAGGAAACATAATATATTTTTTATGTATGAATATTTCTTTTTCTTTTACCTATTCCCAATCACAGGTACATGGAGTAATTTTTGTTGTGGGTTTCCTCAAGTGGAACACTTCAAGACCCTTGATCTTGTAAAACGTGAATGCCAGTAATAGCAGTGCACCGACTTATAATATGATTTTGTGAACAAGTGTCCCTACCGGCATATCAGAACGCTCTCCACTATTTTTTTTTTTTTAGGTATCACCAGTCGTCATGATGACCCTGTCATTATTCTTACGTATTACCAAGTGACGGCATATATGGGTTCAATATTTATTTCCGGCCGGACCATTTGTGTTTTTATGGCAAAACTCATAAAATGGAATTAAGGATAAGGAAAATATACATTTAATGATTATCTAAGGTGCTCCGTTTCTCAGAGCTTGGTATGCATTCATCCTCATTAATAATAGATTAAGAAAAGATCACCTACCTCTATCTCTAGCAAATACGTAATGTGCTAAGCAAAAATTAACATTTAACACTAACATTTCATGAGAGCTACAGCTCAATTCTTTCAAACGTTTCATATATGGAAATAAATATAAAAATCATAATCTTTTCTCATATAGAGATACAGTTAATAGAGCCATAAATGTTTATCTGCCCTTCCACGTCCATTTAAACCTTTAATGATTCTCTCCGGATAATGCACAAAATCGGTTCCAGTTTTCCTAAGAAAGTTTCCAAATATAAAATTTTCTGAGCTTAACCAACAAGAGAGAGAGAGAGAGAGAGAGAGAGAGAGAGAGAGAGAGAGAGAGAGAGAGAGAGAGAGAGAGAGAGAGAGAGAATAAAGAATATTAAGATTATTAATACAGAAACAAGAGAGAGAGAGAGAGAGAGAGAGAGAGAGAGAGAGAGAGAGAGAGAGAGAGAGAGAGAGAGAGAAAAAAGAATATTAAGATTATTAATACAGAAACAAGAGAGAGAGAGAGAGAGAGAGAGAGAGAGAGAGAGAGAGAGAGAGAGAGAGAACAAAGAATATAAAGATTATTAATAAAGAAACTAGAAAATGAGAGAGTAAAAAGCATTTTTAGGTTATCAGTAGAGATATTAATAGAATAAAGAAGAAATAGAAAAGCAGAGAGAACAACACAAATAGCATTTCACCCAGTAGCTTTAACTGACTCAGCACAATGCAGAGTTTGTGGGTTCAAGCACTCTCAGCTTCACATGCATTCTCAACTTCCTATTCAAAGGAAAAAAAAGACTTTTGCACTATAATCGATACTCTTATTCAGGATCACTAAAACCGTTTTCGCTCCCCCTCTCTCTCTCTCTCTCTCTCTCTCTCTCTCTCTCTCTCTCAGCAGGTATCACAATGTGTTGACAAAACAACAGTTTTCGTGAACGAAATATGCACAAAAAGTAGTTCGTTTTCTGGTTGTTTTCGGCAGGTAATGGGGTTGGGCGAATGGGGTTGCCTTCTTTTTACTCAAAAAGTAGTTGCCTGTGATTTTAAGAACCACTTCTCTACTTCATCATTCGCCTATAAAAAAAGGGGAAATCAACTGTTAGTTTTGTATGAAATAATTTGGCAGATATTTATGTTCATATATTGTAAATAATTTCAACTGTCACGCCATTGCCTTGGGCAAAATTGTTGTCATTACAATTGCATTTTATGTCCCATCATTATTCCACCTACCTGATAGGCGTACCATAACAGTATTGCTTTTAGACGTCATTTTGGCTTCCATGAAACATGTCATACGATCTGTGTTAATCTTTATATATATATATATATATATATATATATATATATATATATATATATATATATATATATATATATATATATATATATATATATATATATATATATATATATAATTTTCTCATTGTGTGTGCGTAGATAGATAAATAGACAGATCGATATATTGCTCATGCGATCGTAGAGGCACATACAAGGGTAGCGGAGAAGCACTTAGCCTGGCCTGTCAATCTGATGAGAAAACGTTTTAATTAGATTCTAACTCACACTTCTGAAAAGGTTAGTGAAATCAGAGATGGCAAAAATTCTCAATTTTCACCTTAATGAGGGATGTATATATAGACCATGTGCTTCATATAATTTTTTTTTTTTTTTTTTTTTTACTTTTTATTATATGCAAGGTTGTCAAAGCCTCTGTAACTGGACCATTCTTTCACTGTTTGTGCATCTTCTTCTATCAGATAACAAATAAAAGGGGATAAAAGCTGCCTGTGTGCGCCTGAACTACTTCTACCAAATCGTAGTATTCCTGAAGAAAGGAAACTAATTCTTTACGGGATAATCAGTTAATGTATTTATTTCATAAATTGTTTAATAACCTTTGTTGTAGGCAATAATTGCCAACATTGAGAATTTAGTATTTGATATTTGATCTGTATTTCATATCACATTATTTATTACACATTCAACCGGCTTTTCTTTAGAAAACAATTCAAGAAGAGTAGATCTCTTTCGAAAAAGTACAAGGAATAAGTCATGATGACGCTGTGAAAAAGTATTGATTCTAACAGATACATTCAGAAAAGAAACATTGAAAGGCAACAAACAAGCGATATGAAAAGGGCTACAGAAATATTCATTACCTATAGGAACGAGCTCATTTCATTTATAGTTACAAAGGGCATGATATTTTTTGGCTTCTAGTCATCAAATTCCCATCGGAATGCAGGAAATATTAACTATCTTGAGACCTGTATATAAACATAAATACTTAGAAACATATATTTCGTAAAAAAAAAAAATTCTATTTGAAAAAGATGTCGAAAACGTTTTTGCAGACGCAATCATATCTGGATATCACAAAAAAAGGCGGTTACTTTGAAAGGGCAAATCATTCATCTTCAAATGGGGCCCTGAAGAGCTGTGAAACAGAATAACGTATTTGATGAATTAATATATCAAAAAGAAAAGCTCAGTCCGTTGTTTACATCCTAAGCTGTGTATAAAATACTTCCTCTAGATGTAAGCGAGAGACCTTTGTGGGATGTGCGACAAGACTTCCAAGAGAGTTCATGATTCTCATTGAGGAGTAAGGTTCAGAGAAAACTAATATTCATAATCATTCAAAAATGTGTAAAACACACTTATATGCCAAAGATTTCCAGATTATTGTACAATCATAATATGAAAATGAAATACATGTCTGAGAATCCATAATGATCTAAAAGCTAGTTGCGACGTTAAATTCTCAGAATTCCTGTACACATGCGTTTACTGCAGAATGGCCCTTTGCACTTTGCCTTTCTTTCTTTGACCACTTCTTTTAGTTACTTTTTGAAGTAACCCGCCGAGTCGGTGTTTAACGTGGTAAAGTGCTTGTATGTGTTACCTCTTTTAGCTTGATTAATTTTATTGTGATTTTTATTATTTTTTACTATTACTATTTTTTACTGTTTTTATTATATCTTAACTTTAAATTTCATTTCTTTAACCAGTGATATCAATTGAATCATTTTATTTTTTTTTTTTTTTACATTTTATTGTGAATTATATTATTTTTACTATCTTTATCATGTATTATTTTAATATTTTATTCTTGAACCAGCAAATCAGTATAATAATTTTACATTTTTGTCATAATATTTGATTAGCTGTTAAGAGTAAAATGGTGTTCAAATTTGTTCAGCCTTGAAAATGCAACTGAGAAGTTTTGTGAAACGTCGGCACAATAAACTCTGCTTTACCCTGTTATCCACAGATGTGATTTGAGCACTGGTTCCTGTTGAGATATATATATATATATATATATATATATATATATATATATATATATATATATATATATATATATATATATATATATATATATATATATATATGCAATTCAACTGATATCTAATGACCCCTGATCGACAAGAAACCTGAGATCGTTCTTACGGAGAGAAAACGTTTTATACCCTTTTCCTGAAAAGATCCGTTGTCCTTCTGTTGAGCGAAGCAATTAAACTTAACTGTTACGAAATACTAACAATGTTAAATATATTAACTGAAATGGATTTCCTTCACTAAGGTTTTTTTTTTTTGTACAATGAGCTTCGATTTCACGGACCTATAACCGTAGTGCTATATCTATATCATTCAGATTTTTTTAAAATCCGTTATGTAAAAATTTTTAAATCTTTGATGCATTTATCTGTAAAACACAGTGAAGATTTGTAGAACATATTCGACTTCTCAATTGTTAGCGGAATATTTATGAATTGTATAATTTACCTATATTAAGCAGTAATTAGTGATTATTCAACATTTCATAAAACGACATATTTGATGTTGCAAATCACCCGTCATTCCATTTGCCTGTTTCCTAAAGAAGCTTTTTTATTTTGCCATAAATTATTTTGATGCAAAAATATTCTCGAATGCTAAGTATTTCACGCGTATGAATGTTGCAGCAATGTTAGAAAAGCAGTCAGCCCTGGCACATCTCTTTCCTTCCAGTGCGTTGTAATTCCTTCCTCCGCACAGCCTCTGCGGTAAAAAAAAAAAAAAAAAAAAAAAAATCCCCACGGAACACGGCCGCCCACTGAATAGGAATCAACATCTTCCTTTGCTCTGGCTCTGAGTTATGCCAGACGACTCTGATCCAAATTGAGCGCAACGGAATTTTCAACGCACTGAGCCCAGAATTCCAATTTCATTACCTACTGCCACAGCTTCCTCCTAAACATCTGTTAAGACTCATGGGGCCCCTTATGTTCCAAGTGAAATATAAGTAAAATGTTTCTTCTTGACTGTAATATTTCATTATTCCAATGTTACTTTTATGTTACTGAGAATGGAAAATATGATTCAGATAATTTACGCGTATTTCATTGTCATGGCAATCAACAGGGGAAGTATGCATAAACTTATGAAAACTATAATAGACCCAAACATCAACAGTGATAATGTCTTATTTATCGTCAGTTGAATATTTTTGGATTATGGCTCTCATCTTTTATTTCCTTCGTAGTGAGTATTAGTAATGCTTTGCCTTAGACCTTTAATTATGGTTATTATCATTGTATTCACTAGAAAAAAATATGTGTAAAATCCTGAAAATATATAAATTTACTAACATAAGCAGCAACAAAAACTGTCTTGTTTCATTTTTTGGATTGAATAAATCGCCACATAAAGTTAATCATTTAAAACTATTCTTTCAGTTTATGAGGTTCCTTCCAGCGACGAAATGAAACATTAAAGCAGCCAGCCACCTTCACTGTTTATAGTTCTATAACATTTGTGTTCGTGTTATAGATAAATGTGAGGAGGTAAGAAGAATGAACGGCAGGGAATTATTTGTTATATATTTATATCGATCATGAAATGCATACAGTTTTTATTTGTGTCGTTGCATATAAAAATGTTTCCTAACTGATTATCTTTTCTATTTATCCACAAAATCACTTGCCATTACTTTCAATTTCATCATAAAGTATTTTCCTAAAAATTCACTTAAGAAGATTCTAGGTCAGATTCGTAAAATGAAACTTGTTTACAGTTTAGCTGTCAACAGTGCTTTTATGTGATAATTATTAATATTTATATTGTCAGATATCCCATTGACTTTAGATAGATAATAAATATAGTCCAGAATACGACCCGCTATGCACGTTAGTTCCTAAAGTACAAGGGCGCATCTTGAGTGATTTTGTTGCCTGCCAGAACAGGAGTTGTCGATGTTGTATATAGTGTATGTGCATTCTATTGTAAGCCTGGCCTATGTTGGGATTACGGGTGTATTAGGGTACTGGATTACTTGGATTCAAGGTTCACGTCGGTTGGGCCATGTTCGTAATTTGTGTATTTGACCAAATGGTACTACTGGTGCTGCGTTCAACTGGTTTGTTGAGAAGACTGATTGGTTCATTTACTATATTTTATATAAGCCTGTGTTTTCTATTTGAATGCAGTCATATGTCTGAGAAGCTTTCTTATTTGTGGTATTCTCTTTAACTGAATGTTTAGCGTGATGTTATAAAAGTAAGGAACCAGGCTATGTGAACTGCTGTTAGCCTAGCCGTATGATGTCCATTATCCAAGTGTAGGCTGTTTGTTAGGACTTTTGTTGCTTATCAGAAACTCAGTTCCCCAAACTATCTGTTGAAGCACCACTGTATGTGATTACGTACTAATGTTCATTTACTTATTCTCAGTGAGGTTTTCGTTACATTTACTGTTGTACTATTAGTTACTCTAAATTTACCCTTGTTGACATTAGGAATTTTTTTATTATTATTATTTATTACGTTGAGGGTCGAAACCTTCATGAATCGGAGACTGCAGATGGAAATAAATGTGTTTTTTTTTATTGACATTGATTCTTACCGAAATCTAAACATAGTTTTGCATGCAATGAGCATTTTAGTGGTCAATGTTTAGTCGATTCTGAAAGCAGTGAGAGAAAAAATATATTTTTACTCGAACATGAGCAAAATGGATTATTTTGTTCATGTGTTTAATGTTTACTTTTGGTAATTGTGCCTCAGAAAAATCTTTAAAAATTCAAGCAATACTAACCATCTTAAAGGCCTATTCTGAATGTTAACATAAGGAAATGAATAGTCTATTGTGGATCTAAAGAAATCGCTTTTTCCCTTTAACATTACTGGGTCTGTCCTAAAGTAACATCACTTCACCAAAGGAATGGTAATACCTGAAACCCTTTTTATTATTATTATTATTATTATTATTATTATTATTATTATTATTATTATTATTATTATTATTATTATTATTATTATTATTATTATTATTATTAATTTTGATTAATCTTTCCGACTTAGCAAATATCAAGGCAACTGTCATAAAATGTTCTGATGCTCGCACAAATTTGCTGTTTCCATAATTTGTTGTAAATACTTTTCCTTTATCAGAATATTTGAGAAGTTAGCAGTTCAAATTTGGGCTTATTTTCGATACACAAATTCCATTAATACTAAATAACCCTACGAGATAATTATGTCAAAGTTCATGAAGCTATCTGATGCACACGTTAGATTTTACAAAGGAAGCATTTCTGACCAGGTGCAGGGTGGGCGTCGTTTAATGTCGTTGACAGGGCCGCTTCCGGTTTAACCGTTTTTCAGAACACTTGTGAAACTGAGTTTTTCAATGCTACATAACCGCCCAACTAGTATTGGAGGTACAGGAAACAACATGATTTTGTAGATTTATATAAGCTTTGCAGT
Organism: Macrobrachium rosenbergii; assembly: GCF_040412425.1. NCBI lineage: Eukaryota > Metazoa > Arthropoda > Malacostraca > Decapoda > Palaemonidae > Macrobrachium > Macrobrachium rosenbergii. Next base: position 71,290,963 of record NC_089741.1, read on the forward strand.
CTCATGGCCTTGAAAATAAGTCAGCTTATTTTATATATCCAGGATAAAAACGTCAATATGGTTGTTAATGAGATATCGGTTAAAAGTCGATAATAATCGAGTTTCTGTTATCATCATCATCATTATTATTAGCAGTAGCAATAGTAGTTGGTAGCAGTAATCGCAAAATGTTCTTCAGGTTGCAGCCTCATATCTTATTGTCTCAGATTTTTTAATCACGCATGGGCAAAGAGAGAGAGGACAATAAAAGGATTATATTATTTTTCTCAAGGAAGAATAACGCGGTAGGCCGATTAGCAAGAGTCGTTCTGTTGAATTTGTTCTTTGTAATACGAAAGACTTCGGAGATGTATAAAGTATCAACGTATATTGCGAGTTTAAACCTTTAATATGGACATCTTCAAATTACCTGGTTAATAAGTTATTTGTTTGTGAAATTCATACTGAAAACTCATTGCACGTTTCCAAGCAATATCCATCTTCGTGTGTCATTGAGTTTTCCATAACCGTTGATTAACTTGTTGAGTACTCGTCATCTGACCTGGGATAATTATGGACCATCCTTATATGAATAGTCAATCGGACCTGCATCACCCATTAGTAATACAGGTAATCCAAGCCTGTTGTAACTGACTGATCATGTATTAGTGTCAATTGTAGGTAATAATAATTTTTTTTTTTATGTAAGTGTGAGAATCTTTAATTTCAAGTCTGAACAATCACATCGGTTCTCAGGCAAGACGAATCCCACGCTGCCAAACTGCACATCGGCACAAGTATATGATGAGGCTTCAAAACATGTCACGTAAGTAAACATGCGTGAATAGCTTTATTCAGTTTGATTTTCGTGTACACAATAATTTTAGCAACAATATAGCATTCCACTTCACACAAATTAGTTTTTATTCTTCTTCTTTCCTAACTAACTCAATATAAGCTGTAATTATAACATTAATTTGATTATCAGTCTTAATTGTGTCGGTATTACCAGTCATAGAATGGGTTACCTTTAACATTCATGTCTTGCTTTTTATTGCTAATGCATGGAAGCAAAACTAGTCTTGAATTTTTCTTGTGAATCTATAGTTTCCTAACCTTTTTAAAAATGTATATTCTTTCCCTTTACAAGCTCAGTATTCAGGTCTAGAGATGATGAATTTCTGCGTTAGTACCGTTAAGCACAAAAGAATTCTGATCAAAGGTAATATTATACCGTGTTGACTGGATTCACATGGAATTCCCCGTAAGATTGAACCATACTCATGAAGTTTACTCAGTTCGCATCAAAAGGAATCGACATAAGTTTAATACTGTTTAATTTCTTTCGTAAATGTATATCCTATTTATGAGCATGGATAATCTTATTAAATGTTTCCCTTGTCCTCCTGCAGTCCCTATCTAATACGTCTTTCTGGCCTGTAGGTCTACCCTAATCTCTTGGGCTCTACAAGATCTTTGTCTTCCTGTGTTTTTCAATTGCATTTTAATTAGGTCATTATCATCATTCCCTAATGGCATTTACCAAAAAACCATGCTTTTTTCTCGTTTATGTTTTAAGCTTTCCGTTGATTTTTTTTTTTTTTTTTTTTTTTTTTTTTTTGCAAAAAAAAATGTTCCTCAATTGAAAATTTTTTCCATATTCCACAATTTAAACCTTTTCCACCTGACCTAGTCTCTTCCACGCATATTCTTCTGATCACTAAAATAGAAAAAGATCTCATCACTTTCCTTTTTTTTTTAGAGGACAGATCATGTTAATTGTTTCATAAGCAATTGTAATTGTATTATTAGAAAGGTACCAGAGACTGAATTAATACTTTTTAATCCTCTTTACGACTGCTTTCCACACCAGCTTTATGAAATTAGCAAATAGATTCATTTCGCAACATCACCTTAGTGGTTATATTGCCATAAGCATTAGATACTTAACGAATAAACACAACACCAAGGGAGTAATGCGCACTTCATTACATGTCTTGAAAAAGCCTAGTGACTAAGTGGCTCTAATTTGGTTGCAAAAAAGGAAAAATTGTAACAGAAGTATTTATTGTCCGCACTAAAAACCCTAGTCACAAGTATTTTCCTACTCTGTAAAAGATTTGTTTTATTTATTTATTTATTTATTTTTTTTTTTTTGTTTCTTCACAAATCTGGATGCAAGAGTTTTTCAACAATATTGTTCTATCGATTTTTAGTGAATTTGAATGCTAGTTCCGGAAACAGATAGTCCTTCACAGTATGAGTAATCACCAGGTAGCAAGGACAGCGTCAATGAGATGCATTCTAAGATCCAGATCATATGATTTTTGTTATTCATGAACGGTTTTCTGGTCCTGCTTTTCACCAAGTACAGTAAGTATTCTGTAAATAGTGGTGTGGCTTTTATTAAATTGTAGTTGGCTGAAACATTATATTTCATCAAGATCTTCAACGCCGTTAATACAAAACCCAGAGATTATAAAAAAAAGAACTGTGTATTGGCTTTGAAATCCAATGAAGATGAATATCCTGTCTGCTGAGTGGAATAAAAGTAAATTAGAACATTAGTTTTAACAAACACTGTCTTCTGGCATTCGCTATAACCATCCAGGGGAACTAATTCCAGAATTGTCATTCAGTCAATTGAAATTAAATCTACAATAGAATCACCGGTTCAACACCAAATGTTGTGTCAATATCCTAATGCGACCTCAGTCTATGAAACTAGAATCTCCCAAAAATATGATTTTATATCTCAAATGCATAAACATTAGTTTCTTTTTCAGCAGGATCATGAGCAAGCACTATTCCCACTTCTGTTGCTGATAATGTTGAGCGCACGAAGTATATGCATTTATACTCTGGTGATATGCCTTAGTAGCAAGAGTAATTACCGAGGACGCCTCACTTAGACTAAACATATGATACACTAATTGGTAACCTAATGAGAAATAGTATGCTATTTGGTCATTATCACCCACCTCCCGTTAGTAGGAACACAGTATTTGAGGTCATGTAAGCATTTCATAATCACACTTATCATACATATTCGGTAAGATAAACAACTACGCTATCCAAATCTCCCTCTCTCTCTCTCTCTCTCTCTCTCTCTCTCTCTCTCTCTCTCTCTCTCTCTCTCTCTCACCATAATAAAATACGGGAGTAACGAATGGTAACTGGAGCTGAATCAGGAAGACCTATTTTCAAAGTCGTTCAGTTAACTTGGGAAATCTTGTCGGCGGCATTCCCCAACCGTTGTTCCTAAGAAATGAGCTACTTAATGTCCTCCACGCTCTGTAATGGAGCGCTAAGGCCACTGTGAAATTATTGCAGGGTAAATTTGTGGTGTTAAGAGAAGGAACTCTGATTTCCCTTTTTTTCGTTATGGACACATTTCGACAAAAGAACAGTGGACGGTTTTAGGACGAGACCACAGCCTCATGAGCAAATAAGTAGTTTTGTATTGTAAGCAAGGCAAAAATCTTTAGAATTCCAAGGTTTCATCATTTTTTGTGCCAAAAGGAAGTTTTCTTTCTAACTGGGTAACATAAATTATTTTGGATACAGTTATGTTCTAGTAGTACTACTATTAGATTTCTGATAGTAAATCTCTCTACCGTATGAGCAGTTCATTCACTAAATGCGCATCTGAAAATACAATGGAGAAATCCTTCAAAAATTATATCACATACACAAACGCACGCACATACACACGCATATATATATATATATATATATATATATATATATATATATATATATATATATGTGTGTGTGTGTGTGTGTGTGTGTGTGTGTGTGTGTGTGTGTGTGTGTGAGTGTGAGTGTGTGTGTGTGTGTGTATGTGTTGTGTCCTAGACACAGTGAACGGAGAGAGAGAGAATAACCTATTATATGAAATATGATACACATTATTCTTAAAATGAAAGATAAATAATGATCGCAAGCAAACAGCGCAATTGAATGCCTGCTATGCTAAATACAGGGGAATTAAATTCAGAGAATATTCAGTTTTATGTGGGTTGTGCTCTTACTTGACATTAGGGATCGGATAACCTACTTCGGCTGATATATCCTGATTTTATTCTCGGGATATTTTATTATTGTAACATGGCTGATAACAATTTTTTTTTATTTCTTTTTCTTTACGAATTATCTATATAATGTAAAACAACTCGAACTAGTTCAAAATAAGAAAACAGCTTATAGTACAAGCACAGCATCCAAAGAGCATCCACAGAGCAGTAAACGAACCCAATATCTACGTAAAAGAAGAGACCAGAAAAGACATTGCAAGCGAATGTCCAGCACTAGCAGGGAAGCAGTAAAGAGACATGATGCGACGGCAAAAGCCTTCCACTGGAGTCTGTGGAAGAAATATCAGACAGCATGCAGCAACAAGTGGTATGAGTGGTAAAAAGCGGGAAGGAAAAATTACTCTGAGACTACAGCATCAGGACGATCTGCTTGATACAAGCACATCGGACTGACCTGACATATTGACAGTACCAAAAACAAAGTATCACCCAAAGATGTCGCAGTACCAAGGAACTCCAGAGTGGATGAGAAAGAGAAAGAGAGAAAATAGAAAAGTAGCAAATCCTGTGGAATGAATTGAGAATGTTATGGGACATGCCGGCAGAGGTGGTGACAATAACCATCGGAGCAGTGGAGACGTTGCCAAAATCATTGAGGAGAAACCTTGGTAAAGGTAGGTTTTTCTCGGTGCGTTATCACTATTATCGTTCTTCGATGATTGTTCAACGATTATCGCTGGATAATAATCGAAGGTGTACTATTTTGCTTGGAGCGTCTGCTTCTATGCGATTTTAGACGGGACAGTATCCCGTGAAGGTAACCTAGTGTTGCAAGAAAATGGCTCTGAGCAAATTGAGTCGAAAGAAGAAGCTGCTGATTAAATATCTTCAAGTAGAAGAGATGGAAGATGAATTAGTTCTTTTCCAATTGGCAGGGGGGGCGGGGAGGAAGGGCTAAAAAATTTTGATGCTTGAATTGAAGAATGAAGAGGGATTATATCAGAAATTGATTGCAAACCACCTGCGTGAGGACCCAATACATCCGCCGAATTTTTCCGCCTTTCTGTTGAACAGTTCGACTTCCTGGTTGAGTAGATCAAAGACGACATATCCAAGAAATCTTACAACAGAAACCTGTAGCTACTGACGCCTAAAGAAAAAATTCCTATCCCATTAAGGTCTGTGCCTACTTTTAATTTGTGCACGTTTTTTTTTTTTTTAGTTTTGAACTTGAACGTTTCAATAAATAGTATTGAATAAAACACAAGTTTTTTTTTTATTTATTAAACACTAAAATTTCAGTTGTAATTTTCATTAAATAGCCACATGACTATCTCCACCATGACATTTCTGAAACTACGATCATATATCGTCTTGTGTTACTACACAATTTGCAGAAGATGAGTTTTTATGATAAATGAGTCGACCTTGCCAGGGGATTGAACCTGGGCTTCGAAGATAGAGACAGTTGAAAAACCATTGCCTTAACTAGTTGGGCAATAGTTTTCACCTATCTCTATCTCTGATGTCTAGGGCTCGATCCCCGGGCAGAGTGAATTCATTTAGCATAACAACTCATCTTTTTCCGAATTGTGTAGTGACACAAGACTATATGATCGCAGATGAGAGATATCAAGGTCAAGATAGTACTGATGAAAAAATTTCATTTGACTGCTCTGGATCAAGGTATTGAAAAATGACAAAATGTCAAATTTCTGGCTTTGGGTGGTCCTGGGGGCCACATCCACCAAAAGGGAGCCTGGCATTCGTCCACATTCATGAACAAGAGAAAGCATGGAACATTGTACTATGCAAGAAAATAGGTTACTTTCCAGCTACCCTGACGCCCCTGAGCTCCAGATCTATAAGAGGTATCATTGAATAGAGTGTAAATAAACTTTAGCTATAAAATAAATCAGCGATGCTCGCTGAATTTCATGGCTATCTGTAAAATCATTACCATGAGTTGACTCACATTATTGGTGAGAAAATGAAGATGAAGCTGGAGAATGAGTATTGTTTCCAAGGGAACAACTGGCTGATAGTGAATCGGATGCAGGGGCTGAAGGAGGATGGCATGGAAAAGGTGCAGGCTGAAATGAATTCAACATTTCTATCTCCAAACTACCGATCATATTCAATGTTTCGACCTTTGCGCGTTGTTGTAGGTGAGGTGGTAATTTTTAACTGATTTGGCAATGCTTTGAAAAGACAGGTCGCTCTCATCTAAGTTTTCTTCTGTCGAAAGCAATTTCTTTATTATGTCATTTCTCTCGGCTGCTCTCTTCTCGAAATGGGCTAAAATTTTTTGTCGATGGTTTGCTCTCGAGGTATTGCTTGCTGCAACCTGTGTACTGGTGGAGGACTGTTGAGATGAAATTTAAGGAGAGAAAAGAATTACCGATGCTGACGAAGTCGGAGTTGACTCTTCTGAGTTTTGTTTAGAACTTATATTGTCCGACAAAGGTGGCTCGATGTATTCCACTTGTTCTGGATCATCAACGAATTCATCGTCTTGTGTTGCAGTGATTTATTGAGAAGCTCCGAAAAGAGAAGGCACATAATGTAGGTACTATTAGTTTAATAAAATATAATGAACAACGTATAGCAGATCGTTATATTTTGTTTGGTTTACTACTCCAAGTGTTTCGTATTTTTTACACACCAGTCCGTCTACTTCCTGAAACTGTCGACAATGTTGTGATTGTTTGCTGCGGTTAGCACAACATGCTAAGGGATGCCTATTGTACAAAATCTCATGGCCCGAATTACGAGCCAGACGACGGGAGAGTTAGCTGGCAAGATCATAGAGTTAATAAAACCGGTTGAAAATTAGATAGATATGTAGGCCTGCCTGTATATCATTATTCTCGTGATTGAAAATGAATATACATATATGTTGCTTAATGGGCAGATATGCAAATGTTACTAGTGTCACAGTATATAATAAATAAAGGTAGACAAAACTGCGTTTTTTTTTAAATCCATAATCAAAGTAAAGGATACAAAGCTTATTACGTATTTCAGAAACGGTGAGTCATCTTTATTTATTATTGTTATTTTTTTTAAATATCTTGCAAAGTAGCTTTTGGATCAATTTTACACTTTTACATAGGTTTCTTGATACACCCCCCTTTTTTTATTTAATATGCAATTGCAAAGTGTTCTATTTTAATGAGTTTACTCTTGCATTCAAGGACACAATCTGTGGTTTGATCAGGAATTAGAAAACCATGGATGAGGTAATCCGTACCACCATCCATGCATTCCTATAATTTCATACCCCTACAATTCGAGTAGCAACATCTATGCTGGTGTAGGGGAGAAATCAGGGAGGGAGGTGGGAGATTACCTGGGTCAGAGCGTCCTAATTCCTGTATCAAATTTCAGTTTTTGCTTTTGAATGCAGAAGAGCACTTTGTAATTGCATAATTATTTTATCAATTATCAATTAAGTGACGTATTACGAAACCTGTGTATAAGTCTTGAATTGATTCATAGGCACTCTTCATTCGAGATTTGGCTCTCTTTCGACTGGGCAAAAA
>NC_089741.1:71301023-71306023 GCF_040412425.1 Macrobrachium rosenbergii
ATGTGGCCTGGTATAAATCAACACAAACTGCAATAGTCGCACAGTGCTTTACGAACTGCTGCAGTTTGGGTGTCGTAAATAAAAATCAAGATAAATCAACATTGATCCAATGTGGAGCTGTGTTTATGAAAGATTACAGTTACTAGAGGTTTAGTCCTACGCGGTAAGAGAAGAAAGATTATTTCCGGATTATGACTAGAGTGAAAAGAGAGATTGAAGATAAGGTTCCAACGCAGCATTATCAACAGTTTTCGGTTTTCAATTTTGCAGCTGTCAGCTGAAAACGACTTTCTGTGCAAAGCTCTTCCCAGTACGTTGGATGATTGACACGTGCATCTTCGTCAGCGTCAATGATTAACAAGATTATTGATCAAAAAGAGCGGTAGTAGGGCTAAGGGAAACTGTTTTAGCTCTTATGTTGAGCTTCAAAATAGGAAATCTTCATAGCAGTTGCTTATTTATCTTTCTTCTTGAGTTCCTGGGATATACGATTTATTTTTTGGAAACAAATTATTTTAATGCTTCTTTTCATGGAACATTTATCACCCTTTTAGCGTGATTTTCATAGATGAATGGATTATTTTCTAGCTTTTCTTTTATCTCTTTATATATATATATATATATATATATATATATATATATATATATATATATATATATATATATATATATATATATATATATATATATATATATATATATATATATATATATATATATATATATATATATATATATATATTTATATTTATATATATATATATATATATATATATATATATATATATATATATATATATATATATATATATATATATATATATATATATATATATATATATATATATATATATATATATATATATATATATATATATATATATAAATATATATATATATATATATATATATATATATATATATATATATATATATATATATATATATATTACTATCTTTGATAAGACGTGTAATCAGTTTGGTTGTAGTTAGTAATTTCCTGTTATAATAACCCTTAGAAAACTTGTTCCTTTGCATTACGAAATTCCATCCAAATTTATATTCATTCATAAAAGTTATCGTTTAATGTCGTGTTTATGAATCTTCGAATAGCAGATTTTCTAAAAATATAGTTTAATTAAGAAGATGAGGCAAAAACTGGTAATATTTATGTATACCAATGTAAGTTAAACTAATGTTTGCTTGTGTACGTGTGAGAGAAAGTTGCCTAATATACACAGGAGTGTCCAAAGTATCTGGACGCAAGTTAATACAATTGCCAATAAGTATTTTAACTTTGATGTATTGTCCCATTTTTTAAGTAAGTTGTCCATCCTATAACTGAGATATGAAATCTTTTTTCCTAAACCTACTTAATGGGTATTGCACTGTTAAAATCAATATATTCACTGCTTCTACAGTGAGTATCGCTTTTTTACTCTCTTTATTAATCCTGATTACTTTATGCTAGATATGTCTTCACGTCCATTCACAAGCAATCACTGTACAAGAGTCAGCAGAGTGCTCTCTATTGAACATTATCGTTAGTGAGATATGTTTTTGCTCGATAAGAAATTTAAACCATTTCAATATGCTATTTATTTTACATTAGCTAATTTAAGAGAAGGACTGTTAAGATAGGGGTCATTTGACATAGGAAATTAATTTGAGAGAGAGAGAGAGAGAGAGAGAGAGAGAGAGAGAGAGAGAGAGAGAGAGAGAGAGAGTTTAAATCCAAAAATCAATGAAAGAACAATTATTCTGAGTTTAATAGTTAAGACGATATAAAGTTAAAAATAAGCCTAACGGAGAGAGAGAGAGAGAGAGAGAGAGAGAGAGAGAGAGAGAGAGAGAGAGAGAGAGAGAGAGAGAGAGAGAGAGAGAGATCAAAGCTGAGTGAAAATAGTGTCTTAAACTTTATATAACACAAGTGGAAGATATTGACGATTGAATTCCTTTGAATATTGAAGTTCAAAGCTGCTTAGGTGTTTGAAGGACGATCCTTGTATCGTTTCAAAGGAAACCTAGCCTCTCAAACGTCACCTGATGTTTTGTTTGCAAGGTTTCCTGAATTCGTTCTCTCTGACTGTTCCTATGATTAAAGGAGTCGACTGGAATTGGTGGAAATTAATGTGTTGAAGTGATTAAATAGAGAATAGTACAATTAATGACGCTTTATATATATATATATATATATATATATATATATACATATATATATATATATATATATATATATATATATATATATATATATATATATATATATATATATATATATATATATATATATATACATATACATATATACATATATATATATATATATATATATATATATATATATATATATATATATATATATATATATATATATATATATATATATATATATATATATATATATATATATATATATATATATATATATATATATATATATATATATATATATATATATATATATATATATATATATATATATATATATATATATATATATATATATATATATATATATATATATATATATATATATATATATATATATATATATATATATATATATATATATATATATATATATATATATATATATATATATATATATATATATATATATATATATATATATATATATATATATGTGTGTGTGTGTGTGTGTGTGTGTGTGTGTGTATGTATGTTTGTATGTATATATTCGTATGTTTATGTATATGAATGCGTGCATATTCCTCTATTTTTTTCGATATGTTGATAAGATAGCAAGGAGAATTATACCTGAAGTTTGCATCCATTGCCAAGTCTACTTAGCCAGAGAATTTGCATCCTTTTAATCTTTTCTCTACATGCGAGTGTGGTTATTTATTTGTATATGCTTATATCCCTGTATTTTTCTGATACGATGAAAGATAGCAAGGAAAACTCTACCAGTATTTTTCACATATTAACAAATCTACTAAGCCACAGAATTTGCACTAATTAAATTTTGCTATGTCCATATGCAGTCATTAACCACCACCCAAGCACCTATCACCGAATCTAAATGAAATTAATTTCAAACTAAAATTTGAGAATCAAAGAAATTTTCCTTTTTAAATTTTTTTTAGTTTTCTGTCAAAGAAAACTATTGAGAAGGTTTTGTCTGTCCGTCCGCACTTTTTCTGTCCGCCCTCAGATCTTAAAAACTACTGAGGCTATAGGGCTTCACATTGGTATGATGAACATCCACCCTCCAATCATCAATCATACCAAATTGCAGCCCTCTAGCCTCAGTTGTTTTCATTTTATTTAAGTTTAAGGGTAGACATGGATCGTGTGTCTGGCACCGCTAAAGGTACCTGCCGCCGAAGCATCTTCACCTGACTGCATCTAGGGAGCGACTGAGCGTGCCCGGTCGTGGATGAGGGTTTCCTACTACAGCACATGAAGAATTTGATACAGCATTATACACTGTACAGAAAACTCGATTGCGCCGAAGAAACTTCGGAGCATTTTTCACTCTTTATTTTTTCTGCTTATACTTAACGGGCATATCCGATACATTCAGCTTCACATTAAAGGAAAAGAACATTCAGGGATCTATCCTGTCCAGATACTCTGGAAATTTATTATCCGAAGGTTAAAGGCTTTGGGGCCGTTCAAAAATTACGTAACACTTTTTTTTAATAATTTTTTATCCCTTCCCTCCCCCTTGTCACACCCCATAACACATATCCAGACCCCAACCCCTAGGAAATTTTGTAACATCAGCTAGTATCATCCCCCTGAATTACTATTATGTGTCATGTAATACATAGAGAAGAAAATGTTGAAGTACATACAAGGGTTGCGTTTGTGATATTTTTTAAACCTATAATTGAGTAAAAAAAAATTAAATGCCATATTCTCAATATTACTAAAATGTAATAAAAGTCTATTGCAGAATCTTTACTATCTCTCTTTTGTCCTTCTACATTTACACCTTTTCAAAAGAAAAAAAGGAAAAAAATCTGGAAATGTTATGTAACTTATGGCTGCACCCCACCCCCACCCCTAATGTCACACTCATAACGCCTCACCATACACAGCTCTCGCCCCAGGGCGTTACGTAATTTTTGAACGGCCCCTTTATTGTGTTGGTAATTTCAACTTTGTTATATTACCGCAAAGTTATATGGAAGAAATGGATCATCTAGTTTCTGATCGTGAAATTTTATTGTTTGATTCTATACACTCTTCGTTTTGAGGGAAGGCCAAAACTATATCGAGATGTACTTTAAGGAATGGAGATATGGGTGATTCATTACTAACCTTTCGCGCCAGGAGCAACAAAAGCTTTCCCACTTAGAACCTAAGGATCGTGCAATGTGTTCCAGGTTTATTTTGAGTTTATTTTCCCTTTTAAGTTGTACATGTAAATTTAATCATTCGTTTTTAAGGATATTTATTGTTTATGTATTGCTATTCTTTTTTTTATTTGTTGGTTACTTCGTCGAAACTATTTGTTTCAATGATGCAAGGCGACAGCATTTGGCATCACGTATTGAAATATAATTATAGTATCTGAATATACGTAGAAAGTGGTGAAAATTACATTCCATCTTTCATTACGAATTACTTTTGTTTATTCTGCCCCGTATTCTCTAATCTTTGTAGACTTCCCTTAATTATTTCCTCGAAAGTTACACAATATTGATTGAATAGGTGTCGATTACTCTTCACTTTCTAGACCGATTACAATAACTGAGACAAGTGAAAGATATCTTCCGCATTTATTTTTTCTTTTCCTCCAAAGTTTCTTTCACTTGAAGCGAAACGTCGCTTTCCAGGGCTATTGATGCGGGCACTGAATTGGAATGAAGAACGGGAAAAGTATACAAGGTTTGAAATTAAAAATTCATTTTATCTCTGCAAATAATATTAAACAATCTAAGTTCAGAAAAGGGCTAAAATGGGTTCTTTTCTGGAAACACATTCTTTTCATAAGCGGGATAAAAGTGACTGTCTTTAGAAAACAT
>NC_089741.1:71311023-71336023 GCF_040412425.1 Macrobrachium rosenbergii
TAGAAAATAAAAGGGAGACAGGTTCCTGAAATCTGAAATCTCAACAATTCAACAAACTTTCTTGTGTTATAAAAAGGCAGGTTGTCCCCTTGGGTGTACAGAGACTAATTTTATAGCAGACTGAATGAAAGAGATGCTCGTAATTATATGGTTACAATTATACATAGAGTTCATGTATAATTATATGGTTATAATTACACATAGAGTTTTTGTATAAATCTTAAACATTTATGTACATGAATTTGAACCAGAACTGAATTTTCGACATTTTTTTTGCATATATTTTTATCAGTGGTGAGGAATGAGTAACCTGTATGTAGATCCGCATTGATTGAAATAGTTGTTGCCTATTCCATATAAGTATTATTTATTTTATTAACCTTCGACAAAGATATTCTTTCCGACTCCTTTTCGTAAGCTTAATTTCACCAAACAACTCAGGTGCCTTTTGCAATTTTGTCTGCTACTCATTTTACAGTGTCAGCGTTCACTCCATGACAAGTCACTAAGTTATACTCACCATTTCCTTTTTATTTCGATTTTCAGGTCTTGATACCTATAATTTTTTCTCTTGCTTTTTCATTCACTCTGGTGTCCCATGGTATTGCGACATCAATGAGTGATACTTTCTTCTTCATTTTGTCAATCAACGTCACGTCTGGTCTATTGGCACGTATAACCCTACCTGTTCTGATACAATAGTCCCAGATGATCTTAGCCTGATCGTTTTCTATCACTCCCTCAGGTTGATGTTCGTACCATACCACTTATTACTGCAAGCTATCTGGTGTTTATTTCACAGGCTCCAGCGGAGGGCTTTTGTTACTGAATCATGCCTCTTTTTGTACTGGTTCTGTGCAAGCGCCGGACATAAGCTTACTATGTGGTTTATGGTCTCGTCTTTCATGTTGCATTTCCTGCATTTTGCGCTGCTGTTAGCATTCGTTCTGCTTCCTTCTTGAGTTCTCCCCCCTGTATCCATTGCCATGTTCATTGCTGGCCAGTTTTTTAGTCTGTTTCATGTAATGTCCGTGCATTGGTTTGTTGTGCCATTCCTCTGTTCTGTTTTTCATTCTCCTGTCTCTGTATATTTCTGGGTCTTCGTCTCTTTTTATCAGTCCTTCTTCCCATGCACTCCTCAGCCACTCATCTTCACTGGTTTTCAGATATTGGCCCAGTGCTCTGCTATCGATGTTGACGCAATCCTCTTTGCTTAGTAGCTCTCTCCCCACTTCCTTTCGTGTTATGTATAGTCTGTTTGTATTTGCTCTTGGGTGTAGTGCTTTGTGTACTGTCACGTGTTTTCTAGTTTTCTGGTCTATGCTGCGGAATTCAGCCTTCATCCACTCCACTACTCCTGCGCTGTATCTAATTACTGTTACTGCCCATGTGTTTATGGCTTTCGTCATGTTTCCGGTATTATTATTATTATTATTATTATTATTATTATTATTATTATTATTATTATTATTATTATTATTATTATAGTTTCCTTTCAAGTAGAATTTTAGATGTTTATTTAATACGCCCTAATGAAAATATTTAATGCTGATTATACAGTTTCTCTGCAATTATCAGTACTGGAATTCCGGAAATCCGTCCAGAACCTTGCATCCATGTATTTAGATGGAAACCTCGTCCATTCTGTTATTCTAATCATATAAAGGAACGCTATCCGAAAAGCATCGCACCTTATTGAACAACTATGAATAACGAATGATTAACGCTTATTTTTCCACAACCTATTCCCTCATTATTTCATTTTTTTTTTTTTATTTCTTCTCCCTGGCCTAAAAATTTCTTGCCTAATTTCTATATGACAAACAATTTTTTTTTTTTTTCGCTTTTCTGTTTCCTGTACTTAGCGTGATGGCTGTCTTTATTTTCTCTCATTTTCTGTTTTTCTCCCTCTTGTTTTTATTAAGTAAATAATGACTTTATTCTTCAAAAGAAACAATTGTTAACTATTTAAATTTGTAAAGACACAAAAAGAACAATACGAAGTATACAGTTTTATGGTGACTGTTGTATTAATACTTCTGCCAGTAATGATATCACAGACGTAGGAAGAATAAAAATATCAATGGAGGTAAATTCGACAAAACATGATTTGTGTTTGACAGAATACACACATGGGTCGAAATTTGATTTTTCCGACAAACCAAACGAGATTCTAAAATAAGATCATATCGGGTGATTGAGCTGATGGCATATTCGGGTGAATATTGAACGAAAAACTCGGTGCAATTTCGCAGTCATGTTTTACGGCCTCATAGCGGTGGGGATTTTTAGTGGGACTAACGTCCTTACGACTTTGTATCACTTTACAGATTACTCGTTGACCCAGTTCCGAAATCCCAACTGCTATATCTAAATGGGAAACGTATATCTCATAAAATTCATATTTGTAACTGCCGTACCTAGTATATTTGGGCGCGCGCACACACACACACACACACACACACACACACACACACACACACACACACACACACACACACACACACACACACACATATATATATATATATATATATATATATATATATATATATATATATATATATATATATATATATATATATATATATATATATATATACATACATATATACACACACATATATATAGAATCCACTGGTCTCTTTTTACCAGATACATATGTAACTCTAATAGCTACAATGCCCTTTTAACTCCTCGAATTCTTCGCGCTTTTTGGATACGTGGGTCACTACAAAGCCTTAGATCTAAGGCTTTGTAGTGACAAGCGTACCCAGAAAGCGCGAAGAATTCAAGAAGTTAAGAAGGCACCGTGGCTCACATCTGAATGATCTAGTCATCATGAAGATTTCTCTCTCTCTCTCTCTCTCTCTCTCTCTCTCTCTCTCTCTCTCTCTCTCTCTCTCTCTCTGCATGATAAGTTGTACCTATCATGTGACAGTTTGGTACCTTCTTCATTTAGAGATAATACCTGATTTTTTAAAATAAACTTTATTGCAGGCGCTATTTATATGGAAATTTGCCATATGAATCCATTAATGATATTTCAAAATTTCATATTTGGAATATCATGGTTTTGTCGACATGCTACAGGCAAAAAACCACTTATCTGCTTTTGGTGTTATATGAACCTCTATCTTATTTTGCTTCATTTGGAAGACCGAGAGTATAGAATGCAAAAGACTATTTCCTGCTTTGGATTCCCCAGGCTTAACAGTTTAAATTTTCTGGGACAAGGTAGCTTAAAGGAAATAAGATTTTTCTTACTATTTTACAACATTACTGCAAAATGTGTTGTTATTATTTATACATGCAATTTCTTATTATCATCCAAAAGCAAACTTGGATGCTCTACTCTTGGCAATGACAGACTGAAAAGAAACACAAATTCAAAAAAAGGAAGATGTTAAAGTATTTCTCAAATATTTTTTCTACATCTGTTTCAAATACTGTTTCATGGGGTTCCTAGTATGTATGCACACTTTCCTTCTAGCATTAAATATCCTGATGGTAACCAGGTAAATTCTTATAATCAGTCCCTCAAGAAAAATAATTAATATCCGGCTATTCGTTTACACTGTTGATGAAAACGTTTGATCAGTATCTGGAAACTGAAAGAAAGTGGGAGACTAGTTTTCCTATACATCTCGAAATGTTGCTTTTTTATGATTGACTCATTCGAAACTAAAGCTAAGAACAAAAGGTTACTCATCACAGGCCCCAGTGAAATGGCCTTTATCAAATAGTTTAAATGATCTTTGCTTCTCTTACATATGGAAAATATTTCATATATGAAATTTTCGTAGTAACATAAGGAAGTCAGATTTCCTGAAAAAGAACCACTCGATGAATAAAAAACTGAATATTAAATATAAGCTAATAAATAATCTTTCCCCCCAAAAATGTTATCTTAAGTTTTTCCATAACTTCCATCCCATTACAGGCAGATTGATGCCAGGCCCCTTAATTATTGCTTAATGTAAAGGGATAACAACCCTTCCCCAATACCTCGCCTTATGGTGGAACGGGTAACTACAAAAAAAAAAAAAAAAAAAAAAAAGGGGAAAAGTGGAAATGGTGATACAAGCATCAAACCTGGCTCAAATATTTTTCTTGTCCCTTGGTCTCATTATCAACCTCCGGCCGCACAAAATTTTGCCATTTTCCAAGATGGCCGACAGGTTTTCAAAATGGCGTCCTGTGGATATTTGAATATTGGTATTCAGTTGATTAATCACACTCAAATCCTTAAGTCACTCCCAGTTTATATCAAAATATAAAAAACAAGCCTTTATATATGTAGATACATCGTTTCTCTGCATGGAAATATCCAATATGGCTGTCACTATGTCAAAAATGTCTGCCAAAATGCCAAAAATTGGTACTTAAGCTCATATATGAGGCTAAAGGTGGGCTAATACATGGATTTGGGGTAACTTCAGCCTGATCAGTTCATTTTCTGTAGATTAGAAATCAATTAATCCCCAGTTAATTAATTTTTATCCTCATTTAAAAAAAAAATGGATAATAAGCTTAATGTAAAAGTGTAATAGTGTAGTGTCAGTGTACTACCAGGGCACACTGGTTGATACTATAGCTGTGAAACTCAGCATGGGGTTCAGTGCTAGCTAATGGCAGAGATTTGTTATTAGTTTCCCAAATGCTGTTTAGCTAGCCCCACTTCAGAGTCAAACAGCTGCACCTGAATTGACATGATGTGTCAGTGCGGGAGAGCTGAGCCAAGGAAGTTGGGGCTTTAATCTTCTAGATAGTGTACAGATCATACAGGAATTAAATAGCATTGGATGAATGATCAGGTTAGTTGTAGGATTATGACAGATCTGAAAGTGCATATTGTTATATAGGCGGTAAAAGGATAAACCCTGGTCCTATAAAACAAAAGCAATGGAAGGACAATCTTGGAAGTCAACGTCTTTCCTGAAGGGAGATAGTATGACTAACTGGAAGATTTGTTGCTTGTGCCAAGAGGACACACGTGAAAGATTAGTTGATGCATCTGGTGCTGGCTATGTTACCCTCGCTACAAACATTCCTGAATTCTAAAAGTTAAATGCTATGCCTATACCATTTCATCCCAAAAGGCTTGATAAAGGTGATGGAATTCTGCAGAACTTTGAAAATAACCAAGCAACATATCTTGAATCATGTATGCTGAATTTCAAAACAACAAAACTAGAAAGGAAAAAGAAGTCATTGTGTAAGACAAAAGAAGAAGATGATGCCCCATCAGCAAAATTGACACATAGTAGCCAGAAGGCAGATGAAGAATATGCAGAAGAATTTAAGACTGAGAAAGAAGGAATATGCTTTATTTGTGACCAACCAGCACCAATCAAAGATTTACGATAGGCCACGACATTGCCTTTACATGAAAAACTGCAACGATGTGCCACCAACCTACTAGATGAGAAACTTCTGGCCAAGCTTATCACTGGAGATATTGTTTCTCAGGACCATATGTATCACCCATTTTGTCTCACAGGTGTGTACAACAGGGAAAGGGCCTGGCTAAATTCCCAGAAAATTGGAGATGATTATGTGCAGTACAGACAAGAGGCATGTGCCCATGCTTTTGCTGAGCTTGAGATGTACATAAGAGACAAGCAGTTGACTACAGATGGGTGCTGCTATTTTACAATGGTAGAACTTTATGATTTGTACAAACAAAGACTGGAACAGCTAAATGTTGATGTTTCCTTTGTGCACCAAACACGGTTGAAAGAACAGATACTTGCCTGCACCCCAGAACTGGAGGACTTTAAAAAGGGAAGAGAAATTTGGTTTGCCTACAAAAGGAAAATGGGAGAACCCCTAGCCATGGCATGTGACTACAATGATGCACTAATCATGGCCAAAGCAGCTAAGATATTGAGGAAACAGATGCTTGAACATGAGATAGAATTTGATGGAACCTTAACAGCAGACACTAGAAGAGACTCTGTGCCACCAGGTTTGTTGGAATTTGTAAGTGTGCTACAAAATGGTGGCGATATAAAATCCCAACTTAAATATGGAACATCGTCTACTGATCTAGCTTTAGCATAACTTTTGCACTTCAACTGCCAAAGAACCCAGCATCTTCAACATTATCCAGATATTCCAAGCCAAGAGAACCTCCATTTCCAATATATATTGGCCTCCTGGTCTTTGCAAAAACCAGGAAGCGTCAATTGATTTATACATTCCATCACCATGGAATCAGCATCAGCCATGATAGGGTTCTGGAATTGACTACAGGGTTAGGAGAAGCAGTTGTAACAAGGGCTGTGGAGGAAGAAGTAGTTTGTACCATTACACTAAGAAAAGGGGTCTTTACAACTTATGCTGTTGACAATCTGGACTATAATCCAAGTGCCATAACTGTGCAAACATCCTTCCATGGGAAGGGAATACCTTTGTTTCAGCACCCGAGCACTGATGAAAAGGATGAGGACAGAATCTTGGCCAAAATCATCCAAAGTGGAACAAAGTAAAAAAAAAATACCTTCTCTTCCTGAATATTACACAAATGTACCTCCTGCGCACTTTAAACATGAGAATCCCCTCCCTTCATCCAGTGGAAGTGCAGGACACCAACAGGTTGTGCTTTCAGAGCATCTTTCTCTTGAGTATGAATGGCTTGAGAAAGTCGGTCTGTCGGCCAGGAGTGAAAATGCTGTGTCCATATCTTGGGCAGCACATCACACTTCTCAGAAGTGACAGGCCTCATTTGAAATAAGCTTGTCATCAATGTTGTCTCTTTTTCAACAGGCAGCTTATTCAATTGCAATGATAAAACATGTCATGGATATTGCAAGAGCAACCACACAGTTTCTCAATCCTGGCCAAACCCCAGTTCTAGCTGTTGATCAGCCACTATTTGCAATTGCTAAGCAAGTTGCAGTATGGTGATATGGTTATTATGTTTGGAGGGCTGCATATAGAAATGGCAGCATTCAAAATTCTGGGTGATCTCTTGAAATACTGCTTGGACTGGTGCTCTTGCAGAAGCAGAAATAGCTACTCCTGGAACAGCAGATTCGTTTATTTCTGCTTCATATTTGAAGAAGACATGTCTAGCCCACCAGGTGACAGCCTGCAGTTTATATCAGCTGCGCAAAGCTGCCTATATGGCATATATCCAGGAAGCAGAAGAAGAAATTGAGCTAAGCTATGAAAGCTGGATCAGAAAACGAGAATCAGAATGTCCCCAATTCTACTTTTGGAATCTTGTGCTTCAGCTAGAACTTCTAGTGTTTGTTTTCATCAGGTCATACCGAGAGTCTAATTTCCAATTGTACAAAGATGAATTGCAGGACCTCATTCCTTTCTTCTTTGCCCTGGACCATGTACATTATGCCAGGTGGTTTTCAATTTATTTGAGGGACATGGAGGCTCTCCAAAATGACACATTTGATGAATTCACAAAGGGAAATTTTACTGTCCACAAAACCTCTTGGCCTTTTCCCTCAATGGCTATAGACCGAGCACACAAGCAGAATAATGCTCACGTGAAAGGAGATGGAGGAGCCGTTGGCCTATTTGAGGTTGAAGATGATCTCATAAGGTGGACAGTGGATGGTCCTGAAGTAAGCCTCCTGATCATTGAGTTTGAGACTAGAAGTGATGCTGATCCAAAATCTGAGGGTAAGCATCATGGTGAAACTGTAACTGTGCAGAAAAGGTTTCTTGAAATGGTTGAACATCTGGCAAAAGTAATTAAAGAAATGGGCAACCCTTTTGAGGAAGATTCAGTGGATCTGATTGTGCTAGACAGTCATGAAATTATGGACAGCAAAGTTAGTGAATTCTTGAGATCTATGAAGGACCCTGGACAGACACAGTTCACAAACTTTGTTGAGAGAGTTAAGACACCCAGCAAATTTTATGAACCAGTACACAAGAACAAAATTCTGTTGTTTAGTCGCAAGATGTCTGCTACAGAATCCGAGGGCAAACAGTCACTGCAAACCATAAATGATGATTGTAATATATTCTCACGCCTCTTCATATCATGCCAGAACAGGCAGTGTGATTTAAATGAATTCTTTCACTATGAAAATCAAAATTGCCCACCATCACTGGAACAGAATGGACAGATGCATCAGGGCACACGTCACAGCTGCTGCCTCTACTAGAACAGCATGCATCAGACATCCCTGACAAAGAGCCTACCTCTGATGTTATCATAATGGATGGTGCAGCTCTTATAAATGCTCTGAGAACCAACCAAAGGGTCTACATTTGAGTCTTATGCTAGGGAAGAAGTCCTACCCAAGATTCAAAAGCACATACAGAAGTACAAGCAAACACACATTGCATTTGATGTGTATAGGACAGACAGTATGAAAGCACAAACAAGACAAAAAAGAGGCACAGGAGTTCGCCGGAGAGTAATTAGCACAGCGAAAACTCCTGGCAATTGGGCCAGCTTCCTCAGGAATGACCACAACAAAACTGAACTATTTGCATATTTGGCAGACACAATCATTTCATCTCAAGCAGATGATACATCATGCATAATTGTCACTAAAGGGGATGCTGCACTTTGTATCAAAGCTGAACAAGACACTGCTGACCTACAAGGCTGCACTCATGAAGAGGCAGGTACTAGAGTCCTTTTACATGTTGCATATGCTGCAAAGGATGAAGATATCTCAAGTGCAATCATATGTAGTACAGACACTGACGTTGTCATCATAGCAGTATCTAGCATAGAAAAAACTGGTTTAGACAAATTAGGGATTAAATTTGGCAGAGGAAAAGACATAAGGTGGATACCTATCCATGAAATTGCCGCAGCCATGGGACCAAAAGCCTCAGCCCTTCCTTTTTCCCACGCATTTAGCAGGTGTGACATGGTGTCTGCCTTTCATGGAAAGGAGAAGAAGTCTGCATTGCAAACATGGACTGTGTTTCAGTGTGCCACACCAACCTTCACCAAACTAAGTTCAACACCAGCAGCTATAGAAGATGAAGACCTGCAACTTATTGAAGAGTTCGACGTGCTAATGTACGACAGAAGCAGTTCGTATAAAAATGTAAATGTGGCTAGACTTGATCTCTTTGCAAGAAAGTAAAGAGCTTATGATTGCATTCCCCCTACAAGGGCTGCTCTTAGAGAGCATTGCAAGAGAGCTGCCTTTCAAGCAGGGCACGTTTGGTGCCAGTCTTTAGTATGTCATCCAGTTTTGCCCAGTCCAAGACACTGGGGATGGCAACAGATTGGTGGCACCTGGTTTCCGTATTGGACAGATTTGCCAGTAATAGCAAAATCTTGCCAAGAAGTGAATAAGTGTGGCTGCAGAAAGGAATGCCATGGCAGGTGAAAGTGCTACAAATCTGGACTTAGCTGCACAGCCCTCTTCAGCTGTACTTGTTAAAACTAATTAATAAACAAAACATATTGGTTTCTCTCAGGAGATACATAATTTTTTTATCTTTGGCGGCCATTTTGGAAATATGGTGTTCATTTGGTGGCCATATTGGAAAGATGGGTTCACTTTATCTCTTCATGACAGTAAGAATGCCAAAATACAAATTCTCAATCATTATATGGACAGTATGCAACTTTTATAGGCTTATGAAATGAAAATATTTGAAATATACAGCAAGTTTGCCACCATTTTGGAAGAGTGTCAGTCATCTTGGAAATAGCCAAATATTGAGGTAGCCGGAGGTTGATTTTGATTTATGGTGATAATAAGAGTTCTCATGCCAAATCTGTTGCTTGTATCACCATATACACTTTTTTTCCCATTACCCCACTCCACTATCAGCGATGGGTTCCAAATGAGTTACGTCTGAGGGTTACTGTAGGTTCTGATAAAGACTTCATTCCCTAGCATTTACCAGCAGCTTCGCATCGATACCTAATTTAGTACCAAAGCATGCACTTCTTTTACTAAAAAAATTCAGTTATTCTCATCTATCTAAGGCCTCATGAAAGCTGGGGTTGTGGGGGTTAAGATGTAAATAGCCTGGACAAAATTGACTGGCAGAGCACTTCCAGAAAATTATTTGCTTTACACATCTCCATTGGAGGCTCATTAACAGAACGTTAAATGCCCATATTCATACTGTAACTCTACCTTCCAAAAATTCTCATGGTACCTGGATCTTGAGACCCTTTCACTACCAGACCTCTTTCACTTCATCCATCTAACACTTTTCACATTTTCCTCTCCTCTTTTTAGTGTACAAATTGTCTTTCATACTCTCCACATGACCAAACCATCTGAAAACACGCTGATTCGAATGTTTTGAGATGGCTGGATCGTTTGAGAAACCTGAGGATAATGGGTAAGTTCAAATTGTTTAGAGGAATGGGGAGAGAAATTTTGACAGACTGCCTTCCTATTCCGAATACGGCATCACTATTTGCCATGATACTAATTTTCGCATTTGACAGTATTTTGTATCTTTTTCAGCTTTCAGTCATGGTTATAACTTACTCCAGTTTGCTGGCATTTTTATGTTGAAGCTTTCTTCCTAACATATGAAGCTTTCTATTATAATGACCAGCGAGTGCATTTAAGCATATAATGCTATGTAATTAGCATTTAAAGAAAGGCTATAGAAAGAAATATATTTAGCAATCGATCTTTTGCAACAAGAGTTGGTTTCTAAATTATTCTAAATTGTGTTGTATCAATAACATATCGTATAATTTAAAGAAGAAAAGTAAATGTTTCCTCTAATTATAAACTGACAAAATAACCATTAATACATACAAATAAAAATAGTTTTGCAAAAATATATAATTTGGCTGCCATACTAGCTGCAATTGATTGAAGCATGGAAACATTTGACTAAAAGCAATTACCTTGCAATTCCCAGCTAGTCAGCGATATCCATGGTGAGAGCTAAAGCTCTGTTAACTAATAATGTAATCCTCATGAATTATAAAAGTAATTAATTAAATAATGATTTCAATAGGAGGGAGTGATATAGGATGATAAATCTATCAACTGATTATTATAACGAGGCGGGGTGGGTAGAGAATGAGAAATCACCTTGCTAATGATACGCTTCTGATGATCTAGATAACAGAAAATCAATGGAAATGCTTATTGCAAAGCGAAACAATTACAAAAAGAGAGAGAAAAAAACATTGTTACTGATTTACCATGTCTTATGATACATAAGACAAAAACCTACTACAAAAATTATTGCACTCCGGCAATGGCTATATCTGATTTTAAGTTCCTTTCGATTTATATCTTAATCCTGTAAAACCTTGCAAGTATTTCATCTTTCCCCTAATTTAGTTTTACATATTGAAATTAGGATGACCAATGACATCAGATACAAGTGAATTATCTGACTTTCATCCAATTCTTTATATATCCCTTAATTTATTTTCGGATAATGTATAATAATAACTTTATCCTTTCCTCTTATGTACCAATGTCTGCTTTAAGTCCTGCCCAGGAACATAAGACGGAGAGATCAAGGTTTCAAGTTTTTCATACAACCAGGAGTTAATATTGACCCACTCCGTATCCTGCATATCTGTATTTTCACCTTTGCCGCTGCTGTTCTCCTAATGAAAAGAACTTCAATTTTCTTCCTTTCCCACACCATATTATTAAATTATCTACTGCCTATTCGAAATTTCAAAGTTTTTTTTTATTGCGGGCTTCAAAATTCCTGTTGCTCTTCAATAATATCAAGTAGTTTAGTTCAAGTAATTTCTGATAACTTCATTTACATGTCTCTAAACATAAAAGATGAAACTCTTAGACATTTATCTTTAAGTAAAAGCGTGAATGCACCATCCATATTTACAAGTGGTTGCAAAATGCAGCTGAACTTCAAACATGTGTTATGTCTAGATTTAACAATGTTTACTTTTGAATAATTCACCCACTGCTCCTAATTACCTGAATCTCAAGGATTTGAGTTGTTCGTTGAATTGCTTGGTATTTAAGCAATAAAAGTTAAAAGTAGTATTCGTGTTTTTATCATCCAGCTCTGAGTTTTCTGTCCCAGCACATAGCTTGTTGTATTCTGAATTATTCTGACACCCTTTTACTCATTAGATTACTTAGTTGTGGAACCATTTCTTATTATCCTTAAAGTAGTTTTTTTTTATATTTAATATGTTCTTTTCCTGTCTCACTCTCCTACTGATTGCCGTGTCTATCCTCCCTGTACAAGTACGCTTGATATCCTCATAAGTCACACCCTGGAATTCTCATTACTTCTAATTATTTCCTTCAAGTTGCTTATCTTAAACCATAGCTAATCTAACTTCCTTCTAAAGAAATTCATTTATCTTAATACGATTTCCAGGCAAATTTTTACCCTCTCTTCTCTAAGTTATAGTTGTGCACATTATGATATCAAACTGCATTATTTTTACACTTTCACACTTTCTCATATATTTATATGCTTTATCATTCTGAAAACATGAAAAAGGAACCATGGATCCTCAAAGTGAACAATCTTTACTTATGCGCTTGCTATGAGCACTGTGTAATATGCATTCAAGCATCTTATTCTAAGGAAGTTTTATGCACAGGGGTTCATCAGTGATGCAGTAGCTAAAGTATGATGGGTTAGAGAACATTGTATTGTTTTGTATACAGTACTCTCTGGGGCTACTCATTAAGCAAGGAAACTTCAGTGAGGAAGCACAAACACATTCTGATAGTTCTGAGGCACATATGACAAAGTATGCCCGGAAAAATTTTGACGGTGACGCTTTATATATAAAATATATTGCATCAAACTAGTTGTTTGGGTTGTTGAAAGAATTTCTAATTTATTACGATTAACGGCTCTCTCCCTCTCTCTTTCGCTTACGCATATCAAACAAGTCTACCCCACGGATATACGCTATCTTGCGTTCCAGTAAGTGTTTTGTCTTCAGCATCTATTGAGCACTTGAGGTACTTTGTGCCCTCCTTAGCGCGTTCATTTGGAACCCAATTAAACCTCCTTTGATGCTTACCACGGTAATAGAAGAATTTTTTTTGTTTTTATTTTGTACCTTATTTTCGAGTTCCTCCATTAAATCAGGAGCCTCTTTTCGTGTCTCTTGGTTCACCTTATCCTTATGGATTTTCTGTGCGACATGTGTAACAGGAGTACGCCTTTGAATATGTATTAATAAGAAGTAATGTTAACGTATTCAAGAATACGTTAAGTGTTTCATTTCAGCCATCACTAATATGCAAGTGAGTTTAATTAAACAATTTGTTAGACAAGTCCTCAGCTGTCCTTCCAAATGAACTAAGGTGAAATGTTGCATATCATTTCATCGATCTTAATAAAAGATGATAATATAACCCGAATTAGACCATTGCCTCCAGCTCCCAATAAAATGAATGACTCATTGCGTGCAGGCAAGGGCCTCGAAGTATTTTAAAGTTTTCCATTTGCTACTGTAATTACTATTCATGAATAGGCTAACTGTATAAATGTTTATCATCTACCGTGCCAGATTTAAATCTTGAAATTTCATATGCATACCTTTCAGAATTCATTGAATAATTTTGTTTCAACTGACTCCATAACTTGCCTCTTGCATGAAATACTCCTGAAGCAATTTGAAAGAGAAAGTAACATCGTTTTTAACCTATATGAAGTAACTTCAATATGTAAGCATACCTGTCACTGGGGATGATCATATATATTAAATCATGGTATTTGACAAGAATATGAATATCAAATTGGCAGGTAATTATTACATCACAGAAGATATATTCTAGCCAAATACTATGATTTCATACGTATGATCATCCCCATTGACAGTATACTAAAGATTTATCTGTACAGCTTATAAACTTGAGAATACAATGTCAGAAGGATCGCCAAATGCGTGGCATTGTGATCAAAAGAAATTGCGTTATATATACGTATTATGAAATAGTCTTTTTGACGCTATGCTATATATACAAATAAAATGATCTGTCGAAGTTCTAAAGATAAAGACTGATAAAATCATTCAACCCAGGGAAGTATGCAGCACTCACAATCTCAAGGACATCTATGAAATGTGTTTCGAACTACGAAATATTTTGTTGACAAGGACTCATATCTCAGTTCACCAAGACAAATATTTCTGTTTAAGTCAAGTAACAAGGATTTATTATAATACTAGTGAGTTATGCTCCAAAAGTTTGTTCGACTACATTCAAAAGAAGGATATATAAACTGGTTCACGCTAAGTTTCATAAATACCACATATTTCTTCAGATATTCTTCCTCCAATCCGCAGAGAAAAGGCAATTCTGTTTCAAACACCAATATGCTAATTAATTCCCAGATTTCCTTTGGCCTCTGCTTTTGCAAGAAAAGCAGAATAAATGTAATTTCGAAGGCTCACAGAGAGAGAGAGAGAGAGAGAGAGAGAGAGAGAGAGAGAGAGAGAGAGAGAGAGAAAATGGTTGCTGCTGGCCCCTTGTATATTTGTGTGTGTAAGTTTCCACTAAATGGAAATGCCCTACCGCTGGAACTATTCACTGCGCCCGAATGATGAGATGTTGAAAGGTGCTTTGTCATGCTTCTCAACGTAATATTCAAAGGCTGACATATAAACCGACCTCGGTATTCCAACAGAACATTCGTGAGACACCATGACTTGCATATAGGGGTGGTATGTAGTGGGTTACTGACTATACTACTTTCTAACCAGTGCGTTCGTTTGAAACTCCACACAGGATGAGAGTATCACTTCACTGAATACCGTTTTCGATTCCAAGAGTTTCACTGGAATGCCGACGCGAAAAGAATGGGAAATCGAGAAGGTAGGTCAGGTGACTATTTGAAAAACATCAATGAATCCAATAGATTTATTAATTTATTACAAGAAATTGCAGGAAAATTTTGTTGTGCATTCTTATAGGTTCATATTCCACAATCATGATATTGCCAGCCTTAGATAATGGTGACTCTAGACTTCGTGAAAGACAGTAAAATAAATACAAGAAAATTCACAATTTTTTTAAGTCCTCATTTTTTTTTCTATATTTGAATTTTGCGTTCCTAGAATAATTTCATTTTATCTCCTCCATTTAACTTGAATTATATTCAGATCTCAGTAGCGACAACCAATAATTCCTATCAAGGTTCCAGTGAATATGACAGCATACGGTGAATGGTAAACGCCGGGAAATGATCAAATTGCAAAATGAATATCCTTGTATTCCATTTCTAATTCATTCTCAAATGTCATTAAATCAACCAGATAGATTTAGCATTCGCTCTTCGACCATCACTAATAATCAGTTCAGTCAGTAAAATATTTTACCGCTTTCCGTAGGACACAAATGCACGCACTTATCCTCATATACACACCCACACAGACACCCACCCACAAATACTCATGCGCCCACACAGTGTTACATGAAGAACACTGTATGCACAAACGGACGGAACAATCTGATATGTTAAACTGAATAATGAGGTTGAATCTTTTTTATGTTTAGGAGCAACGATATCCACGACAGTTTCCCTCATGTTGAAAGTATAAAAGAGACATCTCAAACAATAGGCCGGCACAGTGAGCTTAGGAAATGTAATTGTATACGATAATCATACCATATGAATTCTAATACGATTTTTATAGTTTTACGGTAACGAATCATTATATGACAATGAAACTCTATTCAAAGGATTTAGTCGATTTAGAAATAAAGGTTTAATTAAGAAAAATATTAGGAGGCAGATTGCGGAATGGAGTTCAAAATGATTCTATAAGGAAAATTACGAATGTTGCATAATTATGTAGTTGAGATAATGATAAAAGGGAGATGTAGATGTCATGGACATGTGCTTCGCACAACCCACGACAGATTATTTAATGATAGTGTCAACTGGACTCCACTGGGTACCAGAAGAGTTTGAAGGCTTTAATGGAAACTCACTTAATGGGTACAGTGAGTGCCCGGACGGGTATAAAAAGTCCGCCGTGCCCTCTTACCGTGTTCCACGTGGAAAAGAACTACGGAAGGGATCGAAAAATCAGTACAAATACTCAATAACAACAATTTCTATAATCACATGGTTGAACAGCAAACCCGAGTCTCTATAGATAACTGGCACCGGGAAACCATGACGGACACCGAAAGCAACCATAGTAAGTCCATAAAACTATATTACCGGAACCACATGCACCAAAAATATGTAGAAGATGAGTAGGCCCTCAGAAAAATAATAAATGAAAATTTAACCCCACTGCAAAAGCTGACAAAATTAACCTTTGATAATATACTTTAAAAATATGAAAACAAGCCAGTTATTGCTTAAAAACAATCCTGCGCCCCCAGAAACGTCCTTGCTGAGAAGTAGTGTTATCTACGAATTTACATGCCCGGTGGAGAGATGCCATCACTCATATATCGGGACGAACACTGCCAAACTCTCCAAGCGTCTCTCCTGTCACCTCCAAGAAGGGGCTATTTTTAATCATTACGCGCAAAAACATCAAAGAAGGCCCGAAAGAGAAGAACTTGTAAAGAACACCAAAATCATAGACCAGGCAACGGACCACCGACGCCTACGGCTTCTCGAAGCATTACATATTTCAGAAAAAAAAAAGCCGAACATCAACGCGGTGGAGGAAACCGAATTTCTCCCTACCATCAAACTTATAGAGAGAGAGAGAGAGAGAGAGAGAGAGAGAGAGAGAGAGAGAGAGAGAGAGAGAGGAGGTGATAGAAAGTGAAAGAGAAGAAGAAAAAAAAAGAGAGCCAGCACCGAACATAGAAGGCAGATCACCTAAACGACCTATAATCCCGGCTAACAGCCATTCCCAAAGTCCAGCAGCTATTAGGCCCAGAAGGTCTCAACGCCTCCAGGACCGACTTCGTCACCAACCCGTGACCAACCAAAACACAGCTGAATATCCGACCTGGCAACTGTACACCCACCGCCCAACCCTCGCTTGCTATATACGCCCTTGTAACATGCATGCTATTTCATTCACACTGAAAATAAACGCCAAAGCGCGTTTGAAACGTCTGAATTATTATTATTATTATTATTATTATTATTATTATTATTATTATTATTATGAAGATGAACCCTAGTCATATGGAACAAGTCCACAGGAGCACTGACAAAATTCAAGCTTCCAAAGAATTATGTCTTCTGAAAGAAGTAATAGAGACAAAATACAGAAAGAAGATATCAGTCAACAGAAAAGAAAAAAATAACAAATTAACAAACAAATAGATAAAAATACAGGAGAATTGTTTTAGGGCAGTAATGCATTTCATCTTCGATTAAACCTTTGAAGTTCGAATTGCACATCCTCAGAGAGACTTCCACAGTCCAGAGGTATGAGAAATAAAGTACCTCTGGAAATGAGAAGTTTTATTGGAGAAGTGCGGCCTTTTGGAAACCTTATTTGATTTATACGTAACTTCCGTTCCTGAGATAACAATTGGTTGCCTGGTTGTTATGTCTCATTTATCTTTGTCAGGTATGTTTATAATTCTTTTGGCACATTTCTTCGTTTTCATACAAATTCATACTGTACTTGGTGTTTTATAAATATTTATGACGGAACAGCGCTTGTGACTATTTCCAGATTTATCAGTCAATGGTATGTAGTGGTAAGCAGCATTTTTTAGCTCGTAACTTACAAGGAGCTAGGAATAGCTTTCCTTTATTACCTTCCCTTGACTTTTTTTCTTTTTTTTTTTCAAAATTGCAGGTCACTCCAAGATTTCCTTACAGGTAGGCAACGGTGAGTTGGTGCTGACCGGACCTACCGTGTCTGGTGTTCTATAAGGTATTGTTCTTGGTCCGCTGCTGTCTGTTTTACTGTTTACAAGCAATATGGTTGTTGGACTGGAAAATAAGATTGTTCAGTATGCCAGTGATATAACACTTGTGGGTAGTAGTAAAGTCTCCATTTAGAAGCTGCCCTTAGTCTCATTCGTGACATGGAGCGGATTAGTGAAAGGTGTAGTCTGTGGGGTATGAGACAGAGCTCCAGTAAAACGAAAACACTATTGATCAATAGATCTGATATTGATTTTTCATCACCACCCTCCCCTTCAGCTGGATGGAACTCTGTCAAACGAGTCTGAAGCTTTGACTATACTTGGCGTGATTTTTGACTCACATCTTACTTTCGAGAAACATCTGATGAAAGTGTCAGCAAATGCTGCACGAAAGTTGCGTATTGTACGTAAGGTTTCACATCTTTATAACAGCGATAAAATCAATGCAAGCCGGTTTAGGTCATTTGCTCTTCTTTTACTAGAATATTGTTCTCCTGTGTGGAGTCTGCTTCTGCCAGAGATTTATCTCCTTTAGACAGATTGCTTCGTGGTGGTAGGATTCTGTATCCTGACACTAGCATCGACGGATAGTCGATTGTTTGTCAGTTTTTCATGAGTTTTATTTTAATAGAGAACTCCCGCTATCACAGTTAATTCCTGATTCTTTTTTCTAGCCGCGAGTAACCAGAAATTCTGGACAGGAGCACCAATATGCAGTAAATGTGCCAGGCTGTCGAATTTCTCACTGACAGAGGTCTTTTATCACTCAGAGAGACTGTGAAAGTCTCTCTGAGGATGTTTTGGAATTCTAACCTCAAAAGGTTCAAGCTAATATGCAATGCGTTACTATCTTAATACAATTCACATCTTTTGCAAATGCTTTTATATTTTCATCTCTTTGTTTTTTTATTTATCAACATTTATTTTATTTCTTTTTTAATATCTCTTCATTCTATATTTCTTATCATCTTCTGTAACTTTTTTCAAATGAATACCATACTCTTTGGAAGCATGAATTTCAAGTCAGTGGCCCCTATAGTATTGTTCATGAATAACGGGTTATCTTCTAAATAATGAGAATAATAATTAATCCAACACGGCTTATTTCTTCCTGATCCCAGAAATTATAATATAATTTTTTTTACAGTGTGTGTGAAAGGTGTTTTGATAAATGATTTACCTTGGTATATAATCATGGTAACAGTCAATTTAGAGATCTCAATTTTTTGTTTTCCTGATTTGGATGAAACTTGATAGGCAGGTGTTCTGAAGTGGGTGATTATTTTCACCAAAATATTTTGACATGAGCAAAGTTCCAGGTCAAAGGTCAGTTTAAAGATCGACACTTTTCTTTGATCCTGGAGTAAGTTAATAGACAGGTACTTTGAAAGTTGGTGGATGAATTTATAAAATATCTTTGATCTTGACCTTTTTTAAAAGTCACAAGACAATGTAATAAATGGAAGTTTCATTTTCATTTTTTTTTTTTTACCGTGACTCACTCTTTAAGGTAACAAATCAAGTTAAACATGAACGTGCAAATTTTTGTAGATGAAACATGATAGTTAAGGCTAATCAGGTGGTAACTGTTTAACAAAATCACATACTTTGCATGTTTTTCAAGGTCCCAGATAACTTTAATGAATTTTTTTTATTTTGTTTTTATTCTTGTAGACTGATGATTTTTGACTGCCATATCTCCCAGAAATTCTAGCCTTGTCCTATCTCTTAGGTTGAGGAGTGTGTTTAACAGCCAAAATTTTGCATTATTTCTTAAGTTTTCTAAAATTGTAATCGTAAAAGTTGTTTGTTTTCAGAATTTTTCGAAACGGCAGCTTTAGGAGGGTGGGGATACTTTGCCACCTGCAGTTTTCTATAAACATCCTTGTTTTTATCTTCTTGAAACCCCAATATTTCTTTTGTTCATATTTAATAAATTTTTGTATCTTGCCTAAGAAAAGTATTTATTACTATCTATGACTTCAAGAAGTTTACTGTAACAATTGCATTAAAATACAATTGCATTACGTATGTCAGCGTCGAATGGTAGAATCGGTTTTTTTTTTTTTTTCAGAGCAGGTACATTTGGAGTCTAAGTATTATTATTATTATTATTAATATTATTATTATTATTATTATTATTATTATTATTATTATTATTATTATTATTATTATTATTATTATTATTGAAAGAGAAACCCACGAGATTCCTGAGCCTTGAACCAGCCTGACTACCTTCACATCTTTCAAAAAAGGGTCACAGTAAGGACCCGAAAGTACTCGAGATTCAAGTAACATGTAAATATTTACAAGTAAACAAGACTTAGTTATACACAGGAATCTTGTGGATTTCTCTTTCCATCCTCAGAAGAAAACTGAAAGAAGTTTTGTTTGGATTATTATTATTATTATTATTATTATTATTATTATTATTATTATTATTATTATTATTATTATTATTATTATTATTATTATTATTATTTTGTATGTTTTTAATGTGAGGTTTTGGATATCCTGCGTCCTTAGGAGTTCATCGTACTTCTTACTGTATGTGGTCTTTCTAGTGCCACGCTTTTCTACATTATTATCGTACCAACAGAAGTCATAAGAATGGATCGAAGATGATGAAAACGCATAACATTTTAAGAACAGGAGCAATACTATTTATGATGACGGAAAAAGTTATTAGGAAATGTTTTTATGTGTATATGAATTCACTCATGTTTTTCTCAGTGATTCACTTAAATTTTTCTCAATGAACGGAGGACTCACCAGAAATTCCCAAATCATAGTGGTTTAAAAGTTCAATTGGATTAAGCCTTAGATTTTGATAACGGAATACATCTCATAATTGCCGCAGTGCTGTCCAAAATAATTATTTGAATTTCTAAGCTGTTAATTGTCGACCTGTCTTAATTTGCTTGATATGCGATGCTTCTTCCAGTTTCATTTCACTTCACCTTCTAGAATCTTCTTGACTCAAACAAACAGAACATTTTATTAATGTTTATATACAAATTTCTCCTTCTCTCTCTCTCTCTCTCTCTCTCTCTCTCTCTCTCTCTCTCTCTCTTTCACAGACACATACACACACGCACATGTTATTTGGTATTCACTACTATTCTCTTTCTCTTTTAATGCACAACTCACAATTCTCCAGATGTAAGACAAAAAAGGAAAAAGAAAATAGATTAATATCTGATCATCCGTATCAGAAACCGAATGCTGAGGGATGTAGTGTTGTTGCTAAAGGAATATTGAAGGTGCCTGCCTCAGCTATATATCAAATTTACTAACACTTGTTCTGAATATAAACGCTTCGAAAATTCCTTCTCTGTATTCAGAGATCAACGGCGAGCAGATTATCACAGATTTGCTTAAGATTTACTTTAACGGGATGTCATGGCAAATGAAATAACATCAGACTGGAAATAAGTATTAAAAATAATTGGTCTCAGTTACTTTTTCATAAAGGCTGTAAACGTTTTTGTCTTGTTATGTCCTCAGCAATCACTATCTCTTCTCACGACAGGTGCGGAGCTACATCATAGCTTAAAGAAATTTAGGTGTGTTTCATCTTAATTGCATTTTTGCTACTGTTGGATTTTTCCTATGAAGATCAGTATGGACAAGAATCAATTAGCGCGCATGCATGCAAACACTCAAATCCACTTGTGGATGAATACGTAAGCGTGCAAGTGGAAATATATGTGCCCTGTTGGACCATTACCACCTGTAACCTGATTTTACGAAAGGATCCTTGTAAACGTTAGCAGGAGATCCATTCCTTCAACTCTGAAGTAAAGAACGAAAAAGAAAGCGCTGACAAAGAGCGTTAACTATAAAGAATGGTGCAGTGGATAAGACGAAAGGTGAAAGGTAAGTAGGAGAGACAGAGAGAGAGAGAGAGAGAGAGAGAGAGAGAGAGAGAGAGAGAGAGAGAGAGAGAGAGAGAGAGAGAGATTATGGTACCAGAAGACAAAATTTATAAAAACTTGGGATTACTTTTGTAATCAACAAACGAATAGATAGAAGGCCGACAGATAGCTCTATAGATAAACATAGCATAAGTGTTATAAGTTCTAAGTTAGTAGAACTAAAAATATGAATGAATTATGGAATTAGAAACAGATAATAGTATCTCTCTCTGTATCGACCAAAAGAGGCACAACAGTAACGTTGCGAAGGAAGAGAATAAAATGGAGGTAAGAAGCCCAGGCAAATTTACATTCCATTCCGCTGAGTGTAAAGTACGAAAGAAAGATAGAAACGTAATCATATAAATAAATTTTTAAAAATCTAGAAAAACTCGAAAATTCTTTATATTTTCAGTTTTGCAAGATTTTTTGAAAATTTTCTGTTGTTACAATGCCAGCTGCTCTTTTACTTAAACGTTATTTTTTATGTCATTGTACAGCTAATATAGGTTCGGTAACGTTCAACAACAGTTATTTCATGAAACTTACTAAGCTTTAAAAAAAGTGAAATTTACGATTCATTTGTAAGATGTTCATAAAGAAATAAATATAAATACGTATTGAGACATTGCAATCTCTTTTAGAAGGTATTCAGTGATCAAATCTGAATTTTAAATTAATGTGTTGAGTTCCCATTGATATTTGTCTCATTTTAGCATGTGATACCGGACTGACTACGGTCTACTATCTGTTTTTACATTTTGTCTGCCTTCCACAAGATTTCTCAAAAGTTATCGAGTGATGTCAATAAAAAAAACTGTAAGAGAATAATATACAAGTCAAGGCGGATCTAATTAGATTTTGAAGTGAATTCCTACTGAGGTGTGGATTCATGGTTCTCGCGTATTTGTACGAAGCTTACGCCATTCAAGGACAAAGTTATTAAATATAATCATTATTATGCATTCATCCGTCTATGACAACTGAAGGCTGACTTTTAAGAAGTCAACGTCAAATGAGTAGGCAGATTCATTCTGTCTTCTACACCAAATCGGGAAAAATTAGAAATAAAAAGGTGTGGTAGAGAATGGGGGTTTAAAAAAGTAAGCCTATTGTATTAAGGAACGAAACAAAATTAAAAACAAGCAAACAAGAAGAGGGTTCCAAAGCTTTGGAAAAAAAAAATGAAAGTCACTAAACAATTAAAAATCAAAAGATTACCTACTTAATATCTTGACCATAACCCGGAGATATCACTTCTCGATATATGGCTCACACCCTTACAAACGTTTAATGGCTATGAAAGCTAACGGAAGGACTGGCATTGCTTTGCGAATTGTGAACCAACGTAGAGAAAAATAATTAAGAGTGGGTAAAGGATATTTATAGAATAAGATTATACAATAGATGAAAAAAGAAGTAATAAGGGAAAAAGTGTGAAGCACTTGTCAACGTTGCGAAATATTGCAAAAATATATAGTAATAAGACAGAGAGAGAGAGAGAGAGAGAGAGAGAGAGAGAGAGAGAGAGATCCAAACAAATTTCCAACCCAAAAGAAATCACTCCTGACGCCCAAACCAACAATCTTGAAGTTCCTCCTCTCTGACGGCCCATCAACAAAACCTCTCGCAAGTATTCAGGAACTCCCAGCCGAGGTTTCTGTCTCCCAACTAAATGAAGAAGAAAACCGCGAGAAAATCAGTTTCAGGCAAAAAAACCAAGAATGTTAATGAGAAAGGGGGACCATGTGTAACGTTTAGAAAAGTTTTGAAAGTTTTACCACTTTACTCCTTGCTACTCTGGCGTAGAACAAATCGACGTTTTTGACCCATGAAACCTAACCTCCACACACAAATATAAAAGAAAAACAATATGCCTCCAGGCCTGTGAAATTTGTATGTTTATGGCTTGGGTTTTGATGTCAACAATAATCTTATTTATGATGCAAACTGTAACGGAACTATCTAGCAATATCATCAACATGAGAGTGGTTGCATATTTTATAAGCATTTCTAAATAAATCATATATCCTCTACGTCTACAGTTTCCATAAATGGAAATGTCCTTGCATTACTCCACTAATGGAGAAATTAGATGAAACAGGCTACGTTTATTGAAATTTGACATGTCGATGTGTTGATCCGAATTCTTTGAGAAAGGATCCGTATAAGTTTGCTTACAGAACTTAATATGAGAATCTACGAATAAATAAGAGCAGGGGTAACTGCAATGAAAAGCCAGATACGTTTCTCATAAATATTATCACCGGAATAATGCCCTTCAGAATATTTTACAATGACAAATATTATGCAAAAATAAATTTTTTTCGTCATGATTACCATTCAATGAGCATAGGCTATCAGAATTTATAATCACCATGAAATATTATGTTCTGGATTTTTCTTTTACAATAGCAAGGTAGTTTATTATTTTACCGCCTTTTATTTTGTAATTATAAACATACAGTGGAAACATTGTTTATGTATATATTTTCCATAGACGATTTTTTGTTTTTGCATATATCCAAGATCTCAAAAAGATTCGTGGAGACAAATTTTTGAGTTCCACGAGGAAGTGCGCGAAAGCCATTTATGCTGAAGAATAAGAAAAATAAAGGATGGCAAACAATAGGTATGAAGAAAGCCTGAAACAGCAAAGAATAGTTGAAATCATCTTTCATGGGAAAGTAGAACGATTTGTAAACTTTCACCCTCAGAAAATTCTGAATGATGAAGAAACTTCGAATACATCAGGGTTTTATGGTGGTCGTTTATCTTCATGATCACCTCTCCGGTTGGAGAAGGCTTACCCAAGGAACAAGTCATGACTGGAGTTTGTAATCGTTATTTTCTTAATGTCATGGCAAAAAAAAACAAAAAAAAAATTATCTCTCTCTCTCTCTCTCTCTCTCTCTCTCTCTCTCTCTCTCTCTCTCTCTCTCTCTCTCTCATAGTTGATTAGGTTTGAATCACACAATTCGTATTTAAATAGTACGGTGTGAAGTCATTGCTAATCAACCGCTTAATTCCTGTGGAAGATAATTAAACTGGTCCAGTGATTAATAAGCGTAACTTCCTTAGCGGGATTTCTTTGGAACATCAAGAGAAATCAGAAACGGAATGCAACAGTAAGGGAAGCGGATGTATAATCGAATTTGTGCAATCTCTCTCTCTCTCTCTCTCTCTGGATATTTACACAGAGACACACACCAATGATTGCAGGGTAGTTATGTAATTTTCTCAGAAGTTCTCTTGTGGTTTTTCCTTATTACTAAGCAGGTTTTTTCTGAAAGTTAGCATCAATATGCTTAGTAGTTTTGTTCTTCAATGTTAATTTCGTGT
>NC_089741.1:71338523-71378523 GCF_040412425.1 Macrobrachium rosenbergii
TTAAAGGATTATAGAAAAATTACCTTGGAATGGATAAGCTGATTACATATTTATAAAAATACATCACTTAATACTTTCTCCTTTTGGTAAACAATAATAATTTTAACAAAATGAACATTTAAAAAAAAACTATTAAATATATGAATACATAGAAAATATATGTAAGATAACTAATTGGAAATTAAGTCAGTGATTTTATCTTTCATCCTTGAACATTTTACTAATACAGGAGGCCAAATAATACATGCCAGGGCGTAAGGTTAAAATTGCAGCTGGAAGTAAGCTGTATAAAAGCAGATTCTAAGAGATTTCATGAAGGGAAATCTTTTTATTTGTCAATCACTGAACTGTCAGTCCAATTGATCCTGTGTGATTTTTTACTTAAATAAATGAATATTGCACTGGATGTTTGCCCTGTTTTGACGAAATACTTATGCTGTTTAATCCTCACTTATAAATCTTTACTTGATTCACCCATGTAAAAAAAAGATAAGTCCAAGCATGTAATTTTATACATTATGCTGTTGCTTTCCTTAGGGCTATTTTTATGAACATTCCTTTTAGTGTGTTATTATAACAAAAAAAAACTAGGTTGACATTAAAAGAGTTTAACAATGATTTTATGGTTTCAAAACCACTAAAATTAGGCAGGCTAAAAACTGTTCTTAGAGGTTTCTTTCTCCATGTTACTTTCACTATAAAATTTTGTGTGAGCTTTGTTATAGCAAATATCCAGTATGTGTGAAGGGTAGCATAGACCAGTTCCTATTTCTCTTATGAATTCGATAATTTCTCGTCATAATGTGGTTCGGATTCCACAATAAGCTGTAGGTCCCGTTGCTAGGTAACCAGTTGGTTCTTAGCCACGTAAAAATAAGTCTAATCCTTCGGGCCAGCCCTAGGAGAGCTGTTAACCAGCTCAGTGGTCTGGTTAAACTAAGATATACTTAACTTACGTCTTGACACAAATTCTGGAGACTGACAGTGTGCAATAGCCGCTACAAAGCAAGAAAAGAAGGAAAAATTTAAGGAGCTAGAATAAGCTAGAATTTCATTCAGTCATTCTATCCCTGCTGATTACAAGGATTCGCTGCGACTGGAAATGTAAGGAAAACTTCTCAGGA
Source organism: Macrobrachium rosenbergii (assembly GCF_040412425.1). Lineage (NCBI taxonomy): Eukaryota > Metazoa > Arthropoda > Malacostraca > Decapoda > Palaemonidae > Macrobrachium > Macrobrachium rosenbergii. Next base: position 71,339,648 of record NC_089741.1, read on the forward strand.
CTACAGATGCCCTAACAAGGAAACTGGACAGAAAACTAAAAAATTTTATTGGTAGCAGTGACTAGACTAATAATTCACGTAATGATTCTGTTGTAAACTTGTTAAGTAAACAAATAAAAAAAATGTGAGTGCACATGGATATGGTCTATCTTTCTTTATATGGAATAGACCCTCTGCTTCAACGATTGCGTCGTTCTTACGTAAATTCGAAAAAAAATATTGTGATCTTCCTTAAAAGTATGTAGACATAATTGAAGATATTGTTTATGCAGATGACAATGTTAGTCATGAAAGTAATTTCCCCGCTCGCTATAGAAAACTTTAACCGGTCTTAAAAAAGACAATGCAATCCACGTCACAAAAGCTGTTAAATCGAATAGTATTGTAATTTTACACAAAGCTGACTACATATCACGTATGCAAGCCCTACTGAATGATGATATGACTTATAAAAAACTATAAAAAAAATCCCGTTGATCAAGTATAAAAAATCTCAATACAACAGTGAGAAAAATCTTTCAAGATAAAAAAAGGAACTATAGGTCAGTTGTCAATAAAACTTCCCTTGTTACCTTACTTGTACGGATTAGTAAAAATGCATAAAGAAAATAATCCTATGCGGCCTATTATCAGCACCGTTGTCTCAATATCATACTGTATAAACTTTCAAAATATATTACAGAGGTCTTGTCCCCGTTACTTGGAACAATCCCCGATTCTCACATATATAATTCACTAGATTTGGTTGATAAATTGAACAAAATCACTTTTTACCCGACTAATAGATTTGTTGGTTTTGATGTTTGTTTTCTTTTTACTAAAGTCCCTATAAATTCCATTTTGGAGTATCTTAGTAACGAACTAATCCATCATGAATTACCTCTATCTGTAAGTAATATTATTTCACTCACTCGGTTGTGCATTTGCGATTGTAAGTTTATTTACAATGGTGAATTATACCGACATTTACTTGGTGTGGCAATGGGCAACCCTTTATCCCCAGTCCTCTCAAACTTGTATAAGGAATTCATTTATACTCCCTTAAAGTAGTATAGATATGTTAACGATATTTTAGTTGTTTTGCTGCTGGTATTGATGTTAAATGATTTACTCTCTAATTTGAATAACCAGGTACCATACATTAAATTTACTTTAGAATAAGAAAAGGACAATAGCCTCTCTTTCTTAGATGTTTTAATACATAGAGAGAAACATTTCAATGCAAATTATGTATTTATAGGAAACCAACCAACAACTTAACCTAGGTTCATTTCTATTCAGGCCACTACATTAATATCAGATTATCCATTTTTTCTTCCATGTTTTTACTAGCATTGCGCATTTCAGTCCGCAGTATTTGGATCAAGAAAGATAATAAATAAGATAAATAGGGACAGATTTATGTAACGTTTCACATATACTAGATCTTTGCTTTAATAAAGACTACAAAAAGTTTTATAGTGAAAGTAACATGGAGAAAGAAACCCCTAAGAACACTCTTAGTCTGCCTTATTTTAGTAGTTTTGAAACCATAAAATCATTGTTAAAATCTTTTAATGTCAACCTTGTTTTTTCCTGTAATAACACACTATAAGGAATGTTAATAAAAAAAATAGCCCAAGGAGAGCAACAACATGATATATAAAATTTCATGCTTAGACTGCTCTTCTTTTTTTATAGGTCAGTTGAATAAACATTTAGAAGTGAGAATTAAACTGCATAAGTATTCTGTCAAAACGGGGAACACATCCACTGCAATATTCATTCATTAAGTGAAAACTCCCATAGGATCAATTAGACTGACAGTTCAGTGATTGCCAGATTCAAAGATTTCTCTTCACGAAATCTTTTAGAATCTGCAATTATACAGTTTACCTCCAGCTGTAATTTCAACCTTAGCCCTGGCATGTATTATCTGGACCCCTGTATTGGTAAAATGTTCAAGAATGGTCTTAAAGATAAAATCACTGACTTAATTATTAATTAGTTGCCTTATATATATTTTCTATATATTTGTATGTTTTATAGTTTTTTTTAAATGTTCATTCTGCCAAATTTCTTATTGTTGACCAAAAGGAGAATGTATTAATTATTGTACTTTTATAAATATGTAATCAGCTTATTCATTCCAATGTCATTTTTGGTGGTCAGCCTCTGCCTCTGTACAGTCATTTAATTAACTCCTCCATGCTTCCGAGCCAGTCATGCCTAATCCTTTGTAAAACTCCTCTAAGTTTTACCCTTGTTTTGGTGGGTCCACTAATTCTTCATCTGCATTGGATTCCAGGTTATCTGTTCTTTTATAGTCCCCATCCTCAGGGATATCTGTATTTCATCTGTTAATTATACGAGCTTTCTTGTGAGCTTACTTAGAAATTTCTCATCAGTCTGCTGGTAAAGGACCATGTGTCAAAACGCCTAGCAACCACTCCATTGATTCACTTTCCTTCGTTTCATATGCCTTTATTTATACATTCATCATGTTCCATATTTCCCTGATCTATCTATCTATCTATCTATCTATATATATATATATATATATATATATATATATATATATATATATATATATATATATATATATATATATAAATGTCTTTACTGTAATGCCACAGTACAATACGAAGATAAAAAGGGCCATAAAACACTATTTGAATGTTGCAAACATTTATTTTAAGCACTTCCTTCTGCGCCCCTGTTCACTGGTAAAATATGGACAGATGAAATGTTACAGGAGTATATATACAAAGCATATATAGGTGTGGCATTAATCTCCGATGGTAGCGGGTGTCCGTTTCCCAAGAAGGAAGGAAAAATAAACAATTCCCCAGTGGTTTTTGGCCTCATTAACTCCCGTCCTGCGATGCGTCTGGTGGTCGCGTTTCCTACAACACCTGCTTCAGAAGAGGTCTAAGGAATAACCTGTCGATTTCATCTGCTTTCCAATGTCCTCCTGACAAGTTCATATCGTTGGTTTGATTGATGATAGCAAATTCTAGCATCTCTCTTTTGTATGGACATCTACTTTTGAAAACCAGCCACGCCCCGCTCCAATTTATGGAATGGCCTCTATCCCTGATGTGTAGGAAAATCCCTGAACTATCCAAAGCATACTGTACTGATCTTTTGGGTTCTATCAATCTTTGCGGGAGGGATCTACCCGTCTTCCCCGCGTAAATCTCATTACAATTGCTGCACGGAATCTTGTAAACTTCGGCTTCTTCCTCTTTTTTATTTAAGTATACGTTAATGAGTGAGCTCCTGATGGATTTGGGATCATGGAAAATAAAAGGATTGTTGAACTTATTCACTGATAGAAGATTTACGAAACTCGAAGAGAATGTTTAAAAAGGAACCTATAAGAAATTTTTTAGCAACGAGGTGAATTTGAGAAAGTTTCGCATTGAAGATAAAAGAGAAACAGACAAAAAGATAAAGTTGGAAATGATCGTAATAAACTTCTTCATGTGGACAAACTTTGTAAAGACAACCATGCTGTAGAATCTATATATCAATTTTCCTTTTAAAAGAATATTTAATTTGTACAAATTAGAGTATATATTTAACTCACTGTGTTTCACGGAAAGTTCTTTTGGTCCCTTTTTCTCTCCTTTGTCTCTCTAGACCAGATTTTTTTTTTTTTTGACAATTTGTCCTGGATTGTTTGCAAACATATTGTCATATATCATCATTTGATATTCTCAGCCCCAACTGAGATGCAATAGATAATACCGCTAAAATGGACCGATTGAATTGCCGATGGAAAAAAATAGGGAACTCACTGTGGCAACTGCGAGCAGGGTCTCAAGTCAAATAAGAGAAACATGTAGAATGAAGACAGACAGGTCAACTAACAAACAACGAGGACTATATATGTATATATATATATATATATATATATATATATATATATATATATATATATATATATATATATATATATATATATATATATATATATGTGTGTGTGTGTGTGTGTGTCTATGTGTGTGTGTATACTATATATATATATATATATATATATATATATATATATATATATATATATATATATATATATATATATATATATATATATATATATATATATATATATATATATATATATATATATATATATATATATATATATATATATATATATATATATTCCAGAAGAAGACGGACGAAAACCACGCATCACTAGGCTGTCTTTTCTATTTTATAGCCAACGTTTCGTAATTATCTACCGAATTACATCTTCAGGGCTGTGCATAAGAAAAGATAAAAAAAAAACAATTATAAGTACAGTCTTAGAATACATTTAAAACATTACAGTAAGAAAGAAATAAATAAAAATAAACACACAACCAACCTAGAGGCGAGACAGTAAGGAACTAAATGGAAAGAAACCACCACAGTAAGGAGTTAAGCTAAATACAATTGACCAGCGGATGTATGAGTATTTAAGGTACAAGTTGTTTTATAAATAATGACTTTAAGATTGTTAAATCTTGAAGGTTGGCAGTATGACCAATGACACTAAAATCTTTGTTCTCAATGTAGGTTTTACATTGTTTTGAATGGTTCCAGATATTGGAGTGCTCTGGGTTCGAGATTCTGCTACCTGTGCAGAAACTAACTCCCCGATGTGAATCAACGCACACCTTAAGAAGCCTAATGGTGGATCCCACGTAAATCCCTGAAATACATTTAGGGCAAGTATATTTATAGATGACACCAGAGGACATATAAGGACACAGCTGATTCTTTACTTTAGACAAAGAGCCAATACTTAGATGATTTTTAGGAATTAATCTGGCTAATATGGCTGGAAAATGTTCATGGATAATTTTCGTAAATCTTTTTTGAAAGGTTAAGTCGGTGATATATGGGAAAGTTGCGAAGAAACAAATTTTTTGTACCTTTAGGACTTCAGGTATTCTAGAGAAGAGCTTACTAAGTAATTGATTTAACTTTCTATATACTAGCCTGGGGAAAAAACAGTTACCTTTAAAGAAGTAGAGTTAGTTTCCGTACAGGTAGCAGAATCTCGAACCCAGAGCTCTCCAATATCAGGAACCATTCAAAACAATGTAAAAACTACATTGAGAACAAAGATTTTAATGGCATTGGTCATACTGCCATCTCTCAACATTTAACAATCTTCGAGTTGTTATTTATAAAACAACTTGTACCTTAAATACTCATACATCCGCTGGTCAATTGTATTTAGCTTAACTCCTTACTATGGTTTCTTTCCATTTAGTTCCTTACTGTCTTACCTCTAGGTTGGTTGTGTTTTTATTTTTATTTATTTCATTCTTACTGTAATATTTTAAATGTATTCTGAGACTGTACTTAATTTTTTTTTATCTTTTCTTATGCACAGCATTGAAGATGTAATCAGTAGATAATTACGAAACGTTGGCTATAAAATAAAAAAGACAACCTAGTACTGTGTGATTTTCGTCCGTCTTCCTCTGGATATGTTTCTGAGTATTTCCCTGTTCCCTGTCACATACTATATATATATATATATATATATATATATATATATATATATATATATATATATATATATATATATATATATATATATATATATATGTGTGTGTGTGTGTGTGTGTGCGTGTGTGTGTGTGTATGTATGTACAAACACACAAAAACACACACACACACACACACACACACATATATATATATATATATATATATATATATATATATATATATATATATATATATATATATATATATATATATATATATATACATAAACACATATTCCATCTCCTATTGTAAACTAAGTGAAAGACGTATGCTATCACAATACAGAGTTAAGAGGTGACAAATTACATTTTAGTATAAAGAGACATACAAGCACATCCTTTTCCCATCAGTTCTTGACTAGACAATAACTTGGCAGAAATGAGATAGAATGAGAGCCAGTAATTAGTTGTCGCTATTAGTTAACTCTGACAAGGAAAAGAGGTTTTGAAGAAAGTATTTCCCGACGTTTTCATCTCGTTGGAAGAGGCGAGTGAGAGGAGCTTCAGGCATTAATTATCACTTGAAGCAGAAGTACTTTCACGCGCGTGGTGTCTTCGGCAGAGAACAACACTCAAGAGGAAGTTCGTCGCTCTGAGGCCGTCTATGATTTCATTTAGATTTACATATGTTTTGATATCATAGATCGGACCGTGGAAAGTAAAAAACTTTTTTAGTTTGCCTGCACATTGCACAAGCAGAGAAAATTGATTCTGAGTTACAAGATAACCAAGGTAGTTGGTTCTTCCTAATGTTTGGAAATATGTTTGAAATACATTAAATTTTAAGAACAGTAGAATCCCGGTGACTCTGCCTTTTTTTCAGAAACCGAAGACAGCCGGACCTCCGTCAGCCTAGGTGAACTTATATAATAATAATAATAATAATAATAATAATAATAATAATAATAATAATAATAATAATAATAATAATAAAATGATCATAATTTATTTCAGATTATGGCTACCACAGATAAACCACGTAGATACAATGCAACGCATAAGATTTTGTTACACGAGGTAAAATAATATAATAATAAACAATTACACACAACTCGTTGGATATCATAATATAATAATAATAATAATAATAATAATAATAATAATAATAATAATAATAATAATAATAATAACAACTCGGAAGTAGAGCCCTTTCAAAAAAACTTCTTTGAAAAGAATGGCCATCTGGATGCCGTTGATTTTATATTGAGTGAGATTAGTTGTAGCAGTATATTGTAAAACAGCTATCAAAGTTTTTTTCATTTCTTAACGTTTCAGTAGTTCTCACTACCATTTACTGAAAGGTGAAAGAAGCCAGGTGTAATTATGCCATACTTATACCATAAGTGGTTTTACAGAAATTTCAGCCTATTTTTGTTTGGCTATTGAAACCGGGAGGAGAAAGTCCTCTTCCTATTGCCTGGGAGCAGAATGATTCATCTGGAAGTGTAGCTGAGCACGAAAGGCAATGACTGACTGATGCCAGGTTCTAGAAGTTCTGCTCGTGGTGCCTGAAGCAGTAGGCGTCTGAAGGATAATCCCAGAGGCATGCTTTGAGGAGATGGGTTCCCTGAGTCAAATTCAGTTACGGTTTCCATTTGGGGATGGTGAGAGACTCCTTATATGAGAGACAGCCGTGGTTGAGGTCACGGTGCATAACTTTTGTGCTCCTTACAATCTGCTGACATTGGGGGGAATTGCTGTGCTCCCTCATGTAGTGCTGGTAGACCCCTTCACATAGGTGTGATCTTCTTGGAAAGATGAGTCATAGTCATACAAGTGTACGAATAGCAGCATCCATTCTTATGGGACGATATTTGGTAAACCATTCCGCACCATTTTAATAGGCTCACAGCATGTGGCATGGCTGTTCCTGATGAGGCACTGGATAGGCTTCCGATCCTTATAGTAGATACTGAGGTCGGCAGTTTTGTCTACATTGGTTGGTTTTACATGGACGACAATGATGCTCTTTAGTGCTGCCTTGTTTTTTTTATACTCGATGTTCATGTAGCTCAGTAGAACACACTAATGGTCCTCGCACTCTCGTAGGTGTGGCTCACCTAACGATACCATTCGAAATTTTTAGAAACAACAATATAAACTCAGTGCCGTACAGACAGCTATTTTTAAATAATAATAATAATAATAATAATAATAATAATAATAATAATAATAATAATAATAATAATAATAATAATAATAATAATAATATGAAAACCATATACAGTACTTTCAAAAATTCTTGCATGAAGTTAGTTGATGAATAAATATTCTTGCCTCCAATCCCCACAAACAAATCTGGCAAACATGCCACTGGATATCTATCTGAGAGTGTTTCTCATTTGATTATAAGGGTTGAACTCACTCTTCTAAATGAATCTTGTGCTCTAACACATCTGTCAACCCCAGTTTATCTCCTTTCAGAGCAGTAACAGCTGAGAATTCACCTAAAACCTCACCTAACCCCTCTATGTATTCTTTGTAGTCTGCCGCACTTAACCTCCATCTCAGTCTCTGCAAACCCATTTTGGTCCCCTATTGCTGCCAATGAATCCATGTCCTCGCTCCATTCCTCTAGATCCACAACATAAGTATTCCTCTGATACCTCCTAACTGCATTTTTGCTGTTTAGCAATTCCACCCATGTAACCCCTGTATTTAACACCCTGTTTATAGAAACCATATTCACCACTCCTTTAAGATTTTCACTGCCTCCCACCACATATACCTGTTTATTCGCCTGTATATCTCTCACCTTCACTTTCATGATACAAACCATACCTGGTTCTAAAATTATATCCTCCATTAAAACACCTTTGTACATCCTCTGTCCCTTACCATCATGCTCACTTACTCCAAGTGATTGCTTATCCCTCACAATTTCCTCATCATTCCCACTTATTTCCTCATTATTTCCCATGTCAGGCACACTCCCCTCCATTTCCTCAGTACCTATATAAGGGATAAAACCACCAGTTTCACCAACTGTTATACCTCCTTTACTAGGGACTATAGAAATGCCAATCCTCCTACATGATGGATGGCCCAATAAAATCTTGTTCCCCAAGCTAACTCCTCTCACCACTAAAACAAACTCCCGTATTAACTGGTTCCCTAGTGAGAAACAAATATCCACCGCTCCTACGATGTCTAGTTTATGAGCTTGGACATTGCACACTCTGAGCGCTATAGTCGAAACTGAGAGAACATGGACTGGTGAAAGTTAGTCCACTAAACTGACTGACTCCCCTATATCCACAAAAATGAAAAGACTAGACCCAGCTACAGCTCCTTTCACCACCGGATTCTGTTCTCCTATAAATCCCAAAAGTCCTATATGACATGAGCATTTTATCCTTTCCCTTTCAAATTTTGTTCTGCCCTCCAAAAATTCCGTCTGCTTGGGGACTTCTTTGGAGATTCTCCTTGAGAAGCTTTCAAATGGCCACTCCCAAAATTCTGACGTACTGGTCTATCATTACCCCTTTTGAGTAACGGACAGAACCTCTAGCCATGTGACGAATTCTTACACATGCCACAATACTTTATATGGCAATATTTCTTCGTATGTTCCTGTTTATTGCAATTAAGGCAACGAAATTGTGGCGTATGATCAGTAGATTATCTATCACTCTCCACTTTACTGCAAAAACCACTAGGAGCAAAGTTAGATTCTCTCTGCAGGAAGTTCCTTTATCCTATTGTCATGGAATTAGGCAACCCATTAAAAAATGTGCTATCTACCGTTGGGCATTTCGACATGTGCTTCCTAATTTGCAAAAAAATAAAAGATTCGTTAGAATCAGCTGCTATCAGTCTATCAAAACTGCTAACTATTGCATCTGGTACATCATTCACAACCACAGGAAATGCAGTAACTTCTGAAAATTCTCTAACGAAATAGAACCTCCATTCACCCAATCTTAGCTTCTCAATTTCTTTACCAAATTTGAAGCTGCATCAAGCCATTTCTAGCTATGCGCCACCATAGAACTCTGCCCCTTCCTAATTTTATAAAATGCTCTCATATCCCGAACCAAATCACTACATTCATCTGCCACATATGCAGTTCTTAGAAATTTCTTTAAATCACTCCAAGTCCAACACTTCTTGAACTCAAAATTGTGACAGCATTTTTTTCATCTTCCCATAAATTCTGTGCTCAGAGAACCATCCTTGCCTAAATAAGCACCTAAATATTTAAACTTATCCACTTGCTTTGCAACCAAACCTTCAATTTGACAATCCTGCGCAATTTCAATATTCATATTTATGATTTCAGTTTTTCCACTATTAAAAACCAAACCAACCTTTTAACCTTCACTCACTAGACAATCCAACACACTCTGCATCTTTTCTGGTCCCTCACAGATCAAAACCATATCATCAGCATAATCCAAGTCAAGAAGTTTCACATTTTCTCCCCCAAATTATACCTGCATCCGTTTCTCTTTTAACCCTTCTCATAATATAATCCACGACCAATACAAACAACAGAGGAGACAGAATACCACCCTGAATCACCCCAGACTTGACTTAAAATGGATCACTCAAACACCCATCAACCATCACTTTACAAAATTTGTCCTCATGCATGTTCGTGATAACCGTCACAAACTTTTCCGGTATTCCATAATGCCTCATGATTTTACACATAGTCCTTCTCGAAATACTATCAAAGGCCTTTTCAAAATCAACAAAACAAAGACTCAACGGAGTTTTCGTTTCATTTGGTTGCTGCATTAAATGCCTGACTATGAAGATCTGATTACTGCAACCCCGTCCCTTTCTAATACCAGCTTGTTCATCCCTCAGAATACCATCAACCACTGGCTCCAACCTATTCAACATTACTCTACAAAAAATTTCCAAGGCTACAGGTGACAAGTGATTTCCCTCTAATTACCACACTTACTCAGATCCCCTTTCTTTGGGGCTTTAATGATCACACCATTCTTCCAACCTAATGGTATTATTCCCGTCTCATTGCACAACATCTTCAAGAAAAATACAAATCTATCCTCCTCCAATTTAAACATTTCCGGTAATAAACCATCCTCCCCTGGTGTCTTATAATTCTTTAGCTGTTTTATTGCCTTAACTACTTCTAGCCTGATCTCCCCTTCACCAATATTTAAATCTTCCTGAGCAGGTGGTATATCCTCTTTTGGGGAGACTGGTCTATTAAGAACTGTCTCAAAGAGCTCTTTCCATCTATTTCTGATTTCTACATTTTTGTTCAATAAATTACCTTCCATGTACCTGACTGGTATATCCTTACGCTTACCAGCACTGCCAATGAGCTCTTCAATTGCTTTATATGCTATCCTTTGACTCCGACCATCATTTTTATAACTTAATTTTTAATTTCCACAACCTTTTCATTAACAGTCTTCTTTTATCTCTCTTACTTAATCTTCTAACTTCTGAATCCAAACTCGAGTACTTAGTTCTTGCTAATTCAAAATCTTCATCAAAAACAAAATGCATTTTACGCCTCAATTTTGCTTCACCTCTCTTTTTGATCATACCTCATGTGTCCTCAGACATCCACATCTTTTTCCTCAATCAGTCTCCTTCTTTTCGTACAACTAGCAGTCTCATGCAAAGCTTTATTCACATCCCCGACATCTTATCTACACTTCTCCCTCCTCCAATGTTTCCAACACCAAAAACCTGATTCTGCATTCTATTCTAAATTCCTCCTTTTCCTCCCCTTCCTTCTAAGCATATCAATATCATACCTATCAACAACAGGTTTTACCTTCTTCTGACTTTTTAGTTTAAGTCTTATTTTTGCAACGCTGAGCTGATGATCACTACCAATGTCTGCTCCCCGATTAACACGACCATCTAGCAAAGAGCTTCTATGCCTTTAACTAACTGCAATATGATCAATCTGATTTTTATATTTTCCACACTGTGACACCCATGTCGTCTTGTGTATATTGTAATGTTGAAAAAGTGTGCCCCAATGACTAAGTCATTTACTAGACAGAAACTCCCAAACCTTACTCCATTTTCAGTCATCCTACCACCGACACCCATCTTACCCATACAAGCCTCAAATCCCTCATTCGAGCAGTCCATTAATGCATTGAAGTCTCCAATGCAAATCAAAACATCATGTCTAGCAACCCTTCCTACTCCTTCCTGCAGCTTTTCATAAAATGCATCTTTCCTTTCATCAGGTGCATCATTAGTGGATGCATAACACAAAAACATACTGATGTTACCATGATTTGACTTTAAGCGTGCGTACAACAATCGCTCATCCATAGGATTCCATTCACATAGAGCCTTTTCCTTGCATCCCGGCAACAATCCTACTCCCTGATAATGCATTCCATCCCGTCGGCCAGACGTCAACAAACATAAATTATTCCCCAAATCCAATTTGCCGACCCTAGTTAATCTTGTCTCTGTTGCAGCACAAATGTCTAATTCATAACTTTGAAAAACTGCCACTAACTCTTCAATTTTGCTATCCTGATTTAGAGTTCTCACATTCCAATTGCCAATTTTGATAGTATTTTTAGCATGAATAAAAGAGTTAGGAGACCGTGAGATTTTTAGCACTCCCTGCCCATTTAAGGGCTGCACGGGACTGGGGGCCATTCCTCTTCTGTCAGAGTCCATCAGAGTTTCTTTGGCTAAGTACATGAACACTTCGCCACAATGTTGCAGTCGCAGTGGGCAGCTAACTTGCTTGCATGCCCTCACCCAAAAGGTTCAGCTATGCTGAAGCCAATCGCATGCCGGCGTGCTTCCCAGCCATTTCATTCTCAAGGAGTTTATCTGCCTGAGAAGCAAACACCACCCTACTCCCAGGGGCATTGATCTATGTGGGTAGAGGGTGATCACTCCCTCACTGGCTATATACAGTGTATACAGCCATACACACACACACACGCACACACACACACACACACACACACACACACACACACACACATATATATATATATATATATATATATATATATATATATATATATATATATATATATATATATATATATATATATATATATATATATCTGTATCTGTGTGTGTGTGTGTTATATATATATATATATATATATATATATATATATATATATATATATATATATATATATATATATATATATATATATATATATATATATATATATATATATATATATATCGGGGATGCTTAAGCTTCCACACAAACCAGATTTACATTTATGATCATTCAAACTTCCTCAGTATAAGAGAGGAAGGGGAAGTTTGCCATTACATCGAATATTATTATTGTTGATGCTCTAGGTCGCGTAGCATCAGGCAGTTAGTAACTTAATGAAAACGGCCGATGAACATTGCTACGATTCTTTTTGCAATACATGACTTTCTGGTAATATATCTGGGAGAAACTAAGGCACCAAAAAAAAAAAATCATGAATTTAAATAAACATAAAATAAAATCTGTTACTGGACTGAGAGGACTAGGTTTATGAGTAATAATATTTTCTTCTTACTATGGATCTAAATATCATTTGCTTAATTTAATGTTTATCCCAGAATGTTTCTCATATTTTTCTATGTACAAAACGCACAAAATGCTAATTCAGCTAACTTGAAAGAAAGGAAATATTTACTCAGAAATAAAATGGATCCAAAGACAAAATGACGGTATAGGTGAACATTGCTGTCGCAAAGTCGATGAAGCCTCGTGACTTCTAACGACATGACCTATTGCAAGGCGTGGGAGCTGGATATTAATTTTGATTTATAATCATGACAGTCACTCACATGATCTATTGCCTCAAGACTAGGCGTGAACACACATCAAAGGCCTGTCGTCCCAAAAACTTATAAGATGGGTTTTACTCATGGATTATTCGAAATGGGGCATTACGAATAAAGAATTCCCATCTAGGAAGATCACAGAACTATTATATGGTTTGAATGAGCTTTTTCTTATTATATACTTTTAATGATAATTGTCTTCTTAATATATACCAATAAACACAGAATATATAGTAAGGTATATAAAAAAGTTTATATAATTTATTGTTTCCAACAGAAAATGTTTCTAGAGAGAAAGCAAGGCAAATTTTAGTGCCATAAAGATACTTTGACAGCTGAATCATAGATGACCCCGTGCGCAGAAAACATGCGCAACAGTACTCACTTCGTGTACCTTCCTATAATGTACATCAGGCCCGTGTCGATTCCCTCTTCGAACATTCCGCCATTCACTTCCATCTTGTTTGCCCATTAAAAGAGAGGAATAGAAAGGCGTACTTCTTGCAGTTTAAGGATAAAAATATTTTGTTTTCATTAGCACTAGCATCGTCGTTGTGAAAAATATATAATTATTATTATTGATATTACTGAACTGAATATTCCTTGTTGGGAATGTTGACTTGGCCATCGAGACGATCATTGCATAGCAGTTAGAAACTCTTGTCTCTTCTGATGACATTGTCTCCGTTCGTTTACTGACCCGTTTGCTTTGCTCTCTTCACTTATCGATCTTCTTCATGTCTGACGCTTTCCCTTAATGAACAATGAATAATGATTTACGAGTTACGGAGGTAATGGGTGAAAGGGGAAGTAGAACACTGAGGATACAACTAATATCCTTGAAAGAGAAACTAAAAGTTACTGAGTGGCCAACAGCCATTCGTCTTCTGCTCGTTTGTTCACATTTCGAGTTGAAGGACGTTACTCGTTGGGGGAGTCGGTAGAGTTGTCGGCTAGCACCCGCTAGGCCCGAGTTCGAGTCTCCGGCCTGCTAATGAAGACTTAGAGGAATTTATTTCTGGTGATAGAAATTCATTTCTCGCTATAATGTGGTTCGAATTCCACAATAAGCTGTAGGTCCCGTTGTTAGGTAACCAGTTGGTTCTTAGCCACGTAAAACAAGTCTAATCCTTCGGGCCAACCCAAGGAGAACTGTTAATCAGCTCAGTGGTCTGGTTAAAGTTAAGTATACCTTAGTTTTACCAGACCACTGAACTGATTAACAGCTCTCTGAAACAAGGTATACTTAACTTCGAGTTGAAGGAAGCGAGAAAAGTTAGTGGTACCAAAGAATGAAGTATCAGAGTGGGAGGGAAAGATGACGGCTCAATTTTGCAAGTGTAGTCTTGATCACTTGTAATCATTTTCTCATGTATGTGAAAATCATTACCTTTTTATATTTCCTTTCTCGTACTGTGAAGGAAACGAGGAGGGCATCACTGTCTAGTCACGGTTATTTAAAGAAAAAAGGAACGTTTTCAAAGGCTGTCCTTCGGCAAAGATGCATAGTGGCATGTTGAAAGATTCAGGAAACATGGGGAAACGTAGAGACATTCACATTCCAAACAAGGAGGGCACGAATAACTTACCTAACCAGTTAGTATTTCTTAAGTAAATCATTTTTAAAATTTGATCGCAAAGCCTTCGTTAACTCAAGCGAATCTGTTTTTCACTCCGGAAAATACGGAAAGGTAAATTTAATTGAAATTACACCCTTTATCACTGCGATGAATTAACCTCCTCTGAGTGATGGCAAGTTCCTGCGAATGCATCACAGACGGTGGAATGGAATGGAATAGAATGAGAACTTTAGTCCCAAAGCCAACCCCCGGGACCTGAGGCCATTCAGAGCTGGAACGGACATTGATACTAAAAATATTTCAAAGGTGTAACAGAAGGAAAACCTCGCAGGTGCACTATGAAACGAGCGATAGGAGAGAGTAAAAATTAAGACGGAAGAAAGAGAATATGAACGGAGGTTCAATAAGAAGAATGAAAGGGGTTGCCGCTAGGGGCCGATGGGAAGCTGCAGGACCCTTAAGTAATGCCTACAGTTCCCGCATGAGGTGCATTGGCGCCACTACCCCCTTATGGAGCCCAGCCGATGGAAACTTCCTGTTTTTACTGTTTTTCACCTCGATAGAGATCAGGGCATCCTGAGATCTTTAGTTGAACTCCCATCTTCTTGGTAATTGTAATAGCTTGAAGATTATCAGGAATCAATTGCTTGTCATCATTGTGTCTCAATGTGCCTCGCTTTGGTGAGATCTCGAACGAGAATTTGCAACTTGTGTATGGTTCTAGCATGCGAGATTCAGCTTGAATATCGAACTGAACAACTTCCAACATGTGGGGATTGTTGTGATATTTCTCGCACGATTTCAAGCTGCAGAGAGAGTTTAACTTTCGCGGGCGAATGTCATTATTAGCCTACA
Source organism: Macrobrachium rosenbergii (assembly GCF_040412425.1). NCBI lineage: Eukaryota > Metazoa > Arthropoda > Malacostraca > Decapoda > Palaemonidae > Macrobrachium > Macrobrachium rosenbergii. The sequence continues at coordinate 71,355,387 of NC_089741.1, forward strand.
ATCTCTTTTTGTTGAATACTGCTATATCTACACAAGTGCTCGAATTCTAATTGCATTACCATTTACATACATTCTTGCATGCTACGTCTTGCCTACGTTTTTTCATAAGAGACAGCACGGGGAGTAGCTTCGCGTGCACCAAACTTCACTACGGGGAGAGAATCTCACTTCAACTCATCAAGTTACCGTTCATCTATGAGATCTGGCTTAATCTAAAAATAGGATTGTATGATATACTGTGTTTATCAGATCAAATTACATTCGCCTTTCAACTGCATTGTAACATAAACATTGAAATTAAATGATGGGAGAATGAATAAAACGCACTAGTAAAATTTAAACTTACAAGTAAGTAATTGATTAAAAATTGACATACAAAATGGGCAATTGTATTCAAAATAAATAACGATGTTTTATAAGGAAATTCAGACATCGGTGTCACTTGATTTAATAAAAAGTGTAACAAAGTGCAAACCAGTATTCGTCATTGCTGACCTCCCCCCATTTCAACATAAACAAAAACACACACAACGACCCTAGATATCCAGGGACCGAAGATGAACTAAAAACACGGTTATTCATTCACATGCACTTAATAGTGGAAGAAGACAGTTTTTCAATTCATGCGAATACAGAGCTGCTTGACGAATTTCATAAAAAACTCAAAATCCTCACAGATATTGATGAAGCTAGTTACCAAAATACATGAAAGACCAAACACAAATGTCTGCATAATGGTTTAAGGAAACGTACTGTACAAGTTGGTGGCGTATGGTACTGTACCAAAAAGGACCCACGTTCTCAGGGAAGAGCAACCGTAACCTAAAAGCCTCGTTCAACCATTACCGCATGTAATATCTGTTACAGCCATTAAGAAAAGATTAAAATAACAAATAATCAAAGAATAATTTATAAGGGTATTTCACAAAAATGGCGTTTGTTCGATATCTGTTGACGTACCATTTTGGGTATTTTTAATGTCAATAATGTAGCCCCATCACTTTGTATAAAGTAGAAAACAAAACAAACGCCGAAAAACATTCCATTGTGTATATTTGCAAGTACTGTACTGAAGGGAAGTAAGTACACCTCTCTCCTAACATAACCAACAATATTGTAAACACAAAGAATTCCATAAAAATAAAGAAAATTGTTGATAATTATTTACCTGTGGCTATGCAGTTAGTGGGCGGCCAGGCCCCTGACCCTAAAACCCGTGGGGAGAGCGTACCCCCTAACTGACCCTTGGCGTACCCCTGGGGTACCAGTACTGTTGAAAACCCTGGTTTAGAGAATAAGTCACATCACATTCTGTAAACCTGAGATTGTTTGGGACAAAGATTTCTTGAAGCTCCTCATAAGCATGGATAACTCAAACAAGAAGTCTTGCCTTCCACAATCAATAACTGAAACATTACCCTATACTTATCAGAGGATGCACCAGTGACACCAAGGTCTGCCAGAATCATGGTAGGACCTGCATATACTTCATGGATACTAAATTTGCAGAAGGGAAGGATGCCTTTGTGCATGGAGTCTTTGGATGGTGAAGTTTTTATCAATCCTCAAGCTGATGAAAGATAGCCTGACAGGGTCAGTAGCTTTGCATTCTCAGGAACTGGTCTGGAGATCATGTCATTCCTCCTTGATATTAGTAAAAACCATATTCATAGAATGACAATCTTGTTTTTAGGGTAAACCAACTAACATAATCTGATTTTCATGAATTGCCATGGTTACTTCCCTACACCATGATACTTGCAAATAAACCCAATGACCTCTTGAGAAAGCCTCTCCAACACAGCCTCCATGGACTTTGAAGGCATATAACCCTTCAGCCCTAACATCACCAGCATGTTGGCAAAGACTTTCTACTATAAGGGAGACACAACCTTCCCTGACAACTGCTCATGGGACCACGGTGTAAAATGTCCCTTATCTAAGCACCAATCCAAAAGGCAAGAAGTAAATGAAACCATTCAGAACTGTTGTTTACATTTCTAGGTTCCCCTCTGACAGCATCTGCCAACCAATTACTAAGTCAAGGAAAAGAGCCACACTTGCCATGCAAGGTGCAGAAAGATATAGGATCTGCAAAGCCATCTGCAGGTGTTGATTTGCATATAACAATCACTTGTGGTAAAACAGAAAATTTGACAGGGACCCAAAAAAAGAACAGGCGTTCAGTACATCAGACCCCAGACCTCATAATCTGGTACCAAAGAATAAGGATCATAAAAAATTAAAATGCTGACTTTTCCCATCAAACCTCCAAAGAAAAGCTAACATGGGAAGAGTCCAGGATGGTCCTTTGTCTTATGTTAAAAGGTGAGGATCACAATACACTTGTGAACCTCATATCAACCCTTCTGGGACCCTTTATGCAAATATTAACAATGTACTAGTGCAACAGTATAATGCACTGGTTTTCATTATTGGCTCAGCACATTTTACCACCAAAGTGGAGTTCGATTGTCTCGAGACTTCTTTTCTAAATACATTGCCCTATGGACCAAAAAGCTTGAGGAGAACTGCTCTTTTGGCTTTGCTCAAATCTTGTAATAATCTACCTCTTCCACTGTGAGAGTAAACTAGGAGTACTTTGCTTGGTACCTTTACATCCCAGCCCCATACAAACAAAACAATAGCCAGTTAAATCCATCGAGAAAGAGTAACATAAATCAACCACAACCACTATCTCACATAGCAATCTACATTTTTCAATCACACTTTCTGAACACTCACCTAAACAGGCAACCACCATTCAAGAGCAATTTAGAATCTAACCAGAACTATGCAACGTTCGTCAAAAAGAATACATTGAACACGAACTGTATAAGTCAGCAGTCCAAAGAAAGACATCTGTACAGGACTGTGGAAAAAGAGTGGGAGTTTGTTGACAGTAGGCATTATTATGTCACTCACCTACTTGTCACCAAATAGCCACATTGTCACTAACCTTCAATGACCATTTGTAGCTGACACCAGAATACTCCTAAATAAGACAAAGGCTTGTATTCTTGTTGGAAACGAATTGACATCACTTGTTTTGAGAAAGCAGACATAAATTAATAAGTGAATATGATTATGCCATCATCCTTTCGACTAAAGTAAGGTTTACTGACAATACACCTATACTACTGCACTGCAAAACTGAGCAATATTCCAAGAAGTAATAAGGTTAAGGTGATATTACGTTTAACATAGGCTCTAAAGTTATTTAAAAGTGCCATGCACCACTGCTGTGATTTCTCATCAATTGTTCACATGTATATGCATTCATCTTTTGTTAACTGATTTATATATGTACTGTACTTATTTTTGTCACAATTAGTACTCTCTCCCATTTTCATACAAGGACATTTCATTCTTTGGAAGTGTTCCTGAGTTGAAAGATGAGCAGTTAAAATGTATAATATTCCAATCACTGCAGTCAAATGTCCACCTTTAGTGGATTTAGTTCACACTTTCCTCTTACATCCCCCCTTAGGGTGTTGCCACTTCTGTGTGCCTTGTGTGGTACACAATAAAGATGAAAATAAAAGTCTGGCCTCGGTGCATTCTTTTGTTTCATTTTCAATCCATTTTCTTTGGTCTTTTAATGTGCACCTAACTGTCAAAATTTTTACCTTTAGCTTTCTTATTTTTAGCCTGAGAACAGATCTGTAACACTATATGAATAAATTTATAAATGCTTCAATATACTGAACGGTATCATAAACTCTTCTTATAAAACAATAGTCTTGTATGAATAAAATACAGAAAAAACAACACACGGTGGAGAGAAGTTTTAAAAAATTAGTTTAAAACTGTAAAACTAACACAATTTACTTGCTCTCTAAATTCTGTGAATATCAATTTTCAAACCAACTGTTGGTAAGAGATAAAGTTGAAGTTCTAGGGATGAATGACAAGACAGAAGTACTGTACTGGCTTTAGACACTGATGCCAATGCAGACCACATGTCAGGTCCCAGCTATTAGACACATCCTATTTTAAGGAGGACACACAACCTAGCATGTTTTGAATTGAGTACAGTCCATATTATAAAATCCTCTTTCCATATAAAATGGGCTAAAATCAACAACTATAGTTGTTTTACAATAATGTCTTGTTCTGTGTCACACCTAGTGAGCCTTTTATTAATTTTAAAATAACTGCAATAATTACAAAAATCCATTACTATGGCATAGTATATTAAATTGGCTGTAAGAATAATGATCACATTTAAATTAGTACATTAGAAAAATTATGAACAATATGTAGATAAACAGAAATGAAAAGTTCTCACAAAACCTCATTAAGACTTTGTACATTTTGCTGCATTTGGAGATTTCTGATTATGTTGTAAAGTGTCCCATAATACAGTCCTCAGGCATTCGTAACTTTTTCTTTACACTGCTCACACCATATGATAACTATGCCTTATCCTAGCTGATATAAAATGTACATGGCATGAATATGAACCCAATTTTTAACTATTACAAGGAGATACATATCTTGAACCAGGCATAAAATAACTTCATCCACAAGCTTATATGGAATACTGTATAGATTTTTGTCTCAATGATTAACTAATTTTTGGCACTAACTCTTGTATACAAAAACTTACAAGAGGCAGGTCTAGTGACTGGTAAGCTGCTAGAAATGTTTCTCTTTGCCATTTTCCTTACTGTTTTCATCAAGCCTTGCCTGTCCCACTGACAAATGCCTAAAATTAAACTAATCTTTGCATCTCTTTTTCATAAATTCCCATGCAATACACCTGGATGATTAACTTTAAAATTAGCCATTAAAAGCAAAACAAAGAATACTAAAGGATGCTGGAAATAATCATATACCAGAAAGGGATGCTGGCAATAATCAAAACAAACTAAAAAAGGTTACTGGCAATAATCATAAAATTTAAGGTAAATGAAAAATCAAAATAAATGGCCTTATGAATGAACCGAAGTAAAAAATAAAAGGGGGATAATTAAACATCTTATACCTAATTCACTCTGATGACACAGATAACTCCATTCACTATGATAAAAGAGACTTACCTTGCATATACATAAATGCTTTATGAAGAAGTATGTTTTCTAATTAAACCTTTCATACGGTGACTTATAAGTTACTGTACTTAACTTGAGAAGATTCCATCGCAGTTTCATACAAATATTGTTTACAATAATTTACAATAACATATTTTTTGTCATTAAAAAGAATTAGAATAAGTCTACTTTATGCTATCTGTATTAAAAAGAATTAGAATAAGTCTACTTTATGCTATCTGTATTAAAAAGAATTAGAATAAGTCTACTTTATGCTATTTGTAAAAGTCTCTGTTTCTATTATAAGAAAAAATTAGTCAACCTACAATAATGATCTAGCAACATACACTAATAAAGTATATAGATACACCAGTATCTGAAAAATTACATAACAATAAGGGAGGAGTATGACTATAAAAGATCATCATATGAAAAAAACGACAATACAATGAATAAACAGTAGGTCAACTGTGTTTTACCCGCTGTATGAGCTATACTTCTTTTTAAATGGTATATGTCTGTTTTTGTTGGTTGGTTTGGAGACTTGATAACATATTCTATATAACAAAAATATATATACACATATCCAAATGATACTGTACCATTGATATTTCATTATAAATAGTGTATTTTTACAAGAATAACTGTTTACAAAGATTTTATGTATTTGTAGTATTTAAAGTTCATGTCATCCCATTTCATGAAGGAAATACATACAAGAAACATAATGATCATAAAAACGATAAACTTGAATTTCATTTTCCAAAAGAACATGTGGGTAAAACCTCCACAAAAACAAACATTACACCAACAAAGGATGCCATCACAAACTCTCTTAATTAGCCATAAACAATTGCATGGGTAGTCACTGGCTCCTAAAAATAAGTTTCTTCCCAATTTTCTTATAGATGCAATTGTTTTATCCAACTGCAGTGCAGTCATTAAATATGTATAAAGAAAATTAACATCTCTAAGAGATAAGCAATTAATTAATTATTTTTCCATTCTAATCGTAATAATTTTTACAAATCAACCATTGTAGAAAATATTCAAGAAAAAGTCTAAAAACATTAGGGTGCTAGACTGGTCATAATATGTACAGTATTACAGTAGTTCATGTTACCTTACAATAACGGGAATATATACACAACAAAATACATTGAATAATCAAGGATTGTGACATTATAGCATTATGCAAAAATTGAAACGGAAACAAGATACAAATTAAACTTCATCACTGATGTAACAAGAATGGAATTCCTTCCCTAATCAAACTGCATCACACTAGTTTCATGTAGGATATCCATTAGTATTATTACCTTGCAGGAGACTTGACTGAATGGTTTTCTTTCTTCAACCTTGGAACAAATGACTTACACCATAACCATGAACCCAAATAATCACACAACCACAAAGACTGATAAAAAGATCACTCATTCTACCGGAAGTATAGACTCCTAGTTATAACTTTTTGAAAATGTCTTATTATGACCAATTACCTGCATAACTGAAGATTTATCACTACATTAATCTGGGACTCGCTTCGTTCTGACCACAAGTTTATATGAAAAATTAAAGCACACTGCCAGATGGAATATAACAATGTTAATAATCTGGCAAAATTAAAACATACCCAAATTCACTTACATTAGCAATATGGAAATTTCAAATATTAATGTATAGTTGTCACTTCAACTGTACACAAACTACATTATTTAAAAAAACTTTATATATAACTTTACATACAAAACACCCTTTAACTATTATATAATAATTACCTCTTTTTCATGTTTCCTTACCAGTCCTGATAAACTAATCAAAACACCGAAATAGTTTCATTCAAATTATTTAGTTTATGATATGATAAGCTTTCTTCATCTACCTATATGTCTATTCTCACGTATATCTCTAATGCCAATGCAAACTCATGATGCATATTCATGCACATATATATTGTATTTAAGTTGTCGATAAGTAAAACTAAAAATTCAGAAGAAAAAATGTTTTGCATTTACTTAACATTTTACACAGTTACAGAGAACACACGGTTCAAATTTCTTCCCCATGGGGCAAACTGACACATTTTATTCACTTTGTTAATAAGCCTGCTGGTATAACAAGATCTGCTGGCGTTCGACACGTCCTGGGGTTGGAAGATTGATGATCGCAGCCTTATCAGTTCCCAGGCCCTTCATGGCCTTCCTCAGGACAGCTGCATCACTGCTGGGATCAAAGTGAGCCTGGGGCTTCACCGTTGGCATCTCCTGTAAAGTTAATAAACCAATGAGTGTTTCTGTCTCTTCACAGTAATCCCATTGTTGGGGGAAAATAATGAACAAACGAACAAACATTTTCTAAACCTCTGCTTGATGGAAAAAATCTCAGCAAGTTTACTCTTTTTGTTCTGGCTTTTATATTCGTCCATATGCCTATATAAAAATATACTGTCTAGCTTTTAGGTGCTTTGCTTCTCCTGTTTTGTGTAAGCAGGAATATCTATCTACTGTGTATATATATATATATATATATATATATATATATATATATATATATATATATATATATATATATATACACACTATATATGCATCTGCAGATATTCTTTACATATATATATATATACAGTATATATATATATATATATATATATATATATATATATATATATATATATATATATATATATATATATATATATATATATATATATATAGAAGGACAGGGTGACAAGGAGATAGCCGGTCATCTGTAGGTGATACATTTATTGCCGACGCGTTTCGTAACAACATTGTTACATCATCAAGGCTAAAAAGAAAAACAACACAAATTAAAAACACATGGAATAAAACTTTGACTTTAAGAGTCTCAACAAATTATATAAACTATACATTAAAACAAAACAAGATTTAAAAGCACCTGCTAGACTAAAGGCTGAAGGCTGAATGATTCGGAAAAGGAAAGCAGCAAAGAAAACTGGCTCAAGCCAGATACAACTGTACAGAGGTGGTGTGTGATTGTTCAACTTAGGCACTAGCTGTTTTATAAATAATGACTCTAAAATAAGCAGTTCGTGTAAACAGCTTGTTTGGCCCAAAACAGAGAAGTCAGAATAATTAATGCTGGTGTTACAAATATTTGAATGATTTCTGATATTAGAAAATTCTGGATTGGACAATCTGCAACCAGTAAGGTGACTGACACCATTATGTGAATCTGCTCTGACCATCAGCAATCGTTTAGTCATCCTACGTAAGTCCCCAAATTACATCTGGGGCAAGAATATTTATATACGACTGACGATTGCAATAATGGGCAGATTCTGTCCTTAAATTTAAAAAGGACCCTATTGTAAGTGGATTTTTGGTATTAAAATGACTTGCAACATGTTAAAATGTTTTTCAATTGCAGACTTGTATTACTTCTAAATTTATCATCTTGGATGTATGGGATAGTGGCATAGAGTTTCTTTCGTGGTACTGTACTTATAACAGCCGAGTGAGATAGTTTCTTATTTAAGAAATTCTTACAGTGTTTAAAGAAAACATGAGATGGAAACCATTATCAGTAAAATATTTATGCAAGAAAAAATTTCTTTATGATAAGAGTCCCAAGAAGAGGTTAGAGTATAAGCCCGATGGGGCAGAGTAAAAATTGAATTTAGTTTAAAATAATAAACACATGCACTATAAAAGTTTGAACCCAGACCAGTAAAAGTCTTTTTTCTAAAAACGGAACTGTTATTATGTCGGAACACCAAAACATCCAAGAATGGTAATTGATTATTGTCCTCTCTTTCTAATGTAAACTTAATATTCGGATGTACCTTCGTTACATTAATGAGAGGAACATCCGCATGATCAAGCTGATTTAAAAGAACGAAACGTCATCGATTGCCATTTATATACAAGAGGATAAAAGCTGATAATAGTTTTAACACTCCTTTTTAGCAAATGAAAATGTTGGTCTGGGTTCAAACTTTTATCCCATTGTTTTTATCTGTTTGTAAAAACAACCATTAAAAATAAAATCAGTGTCCAGCACTGCTTAACTCCAACAATTTCTTAAAAAGACAACGATCATAAAGAAATTTTGTTCTTGTATAAAAATTTTATCCAAAAACTAACTTCACTTGTTTTCTCCACATTGGGAATTTTCTAAATAATGAAACATCATAACTAGTCATATATAAATCACTGTTCCACAAAAAACTGATTTGAACACTTTCCAGTTTTTCCAAGATGACAAATTTAGAAGTCAAATCAAGTATTTTATGCCAAAACATGTAATATGTTGCAAGTCATTTTAATACCAAAAATCCACCTACAATAGGATCACTTTTTAAATTTAAAGACAAAATCTGCCCATTAATGCAATCGTCAGTCGTATATAAATATACTTGCCCCAGATGTAATTTGGGGACTTACGTGGGATCGACTAAACGATTGCTGAGGGTCAGAGCAGATTCACATAAAGGTGTTAGCCATCGTACTGGCTGCAGATTGTCCAATCCAGAATTTTCTAATATCAGAAATCATTCAAATATATGTAATACAAGTATTGATTATTCTGACTTCTCTGTTTTGGGCCAAACAAGTCATCCACACGAACTGCTAATTTTGGAATCGTAATTCATAAAACAGCTAGTTCCTAAGTTGAACTCACACACCACCTCTGTTCAGTTGTATCTGGCTTGAGCCAGTTTTTCTTTGCTGCTTTCCTTTTCCCTTTTAGTCATTCAGTCTTCAACCTTTTAGTCTAGCAGGTGCTTTTATGAACTGTCTTGTTTTAATGTATATTTATATAGCATATTGAGACTCTCTTGAAGTCAAAGTAGCTTTATTCCATGTATTTTAATTTGTAAATTTTCTTTTTAGCCTTAATGATGTAACAATGTGTTACGAAACGCGTCGGCAAATAAATTCCACCTACAGATGACCGACTATCTCCTTGTCACCCTGTCCTAAGATATGCTGTGGCCTGCATGCGCCAACTACTTCTGTTATATATATATATATATATATATATATATATATATATATATATATATATATATATATATATATATATATATATATATATATATATATATATATATATATATATATATATATATATATATATATATATATATATATATATATATATATAGCCTCGATGGCTCAGTCGATTACAGCAGCAGCTTCGGACTTCATAGAGGTCTGTGGCGTGGGTTCAAATCCGCAATTAACTGATCAAAGAGGCAGGCACTTTGCTATCCGTGTAGACATCCCCGGATTATATATGTAATCAACGGATAGGTTTGCTTAAAAAGCAAATGGATGTTACACACTAAATACACACAAAAACAAAGCCACTACAACACCTTCTAAAAACATAACAAACATCTCACACGTCTCGAACTCTCGCCATACCCGCGCGATAAACAACTCGCTGCTGGGAAGAAAGGGCGTTGGGTCGGGTATGATACATGAAACATACGCTGACCGGGGTCTAAGCGATGTCAGGCAGGGCAGCCGATCGAGACCACAGGTCTACCCAAAGCCAAATCAAAAAAGTCCTTCAAAAGAAGGCAGCGTGCTTACCCCATACAAAAATGGGAAAAAGCACGTTAAAAGAAGAAGATATATATATATATATATATATATATATATATATATATATATATATATATATATATATATATATATATATATATATATATATATATATATATATATATATATATATATATATATATATATATATATATATATATATATATATATATATATATATATATATATATATATATATACATATACATATCTATGTATATATATGCATATATATATATATATATATATATATATATATATATATATATATATATATATATATATATATATATATATATATATATATATATATATATATATATATATATATATATATATATATATATATATATATATATATATATATATATATATATATATATATATATATATATATATATATATATATATATATATATATATATATATATATATATATATATATATATATATATATATATATATATATATATATATATATATATATATATATATATATATATATATATATATATATATATATATATATATATATATATATATATATATATATATATACATATATATATATATATATATATATATATATATATATATATATATATATATATATATATATATATATATATATATATATATATATATATATATATATATATATATATATATATATATATATATATATATATATATATATATATATATATATATATATATAAAGATCATGGTAGGATGCAACTTATTCCTCAGGGGCTTAGAATATGTTCAAATGGGTACCTTGATAAAGAATTCAACACGATCTGCCAACCCCTAACGCAACTGCTCTACCCTACCCACATTATCGAGAAGGCTATTAACAAAGTGAATAAAATATACTACAAAGGTCCCACTCACAACAGACAAATAGATTTTAACAACAAAATAAAGCTTCCGTATGACGAAAACCTCCAAAAAGCCACAGAACAACTCAGGTCTAACAATCCCCTTTATCTTCCATTATCCCAAATCCATTGGTAGCTCGCTCATTAACGTATACTTAAATAAAAAAGGGAAAAAGCCAGAGTTTACAAGATTCCATGCAGCAATTGTAGTGAGATTTACGTGGGAGAGATGGGCAGGTCCCTCTCGCAAAGATTAACAGAGCACAACAGATCAGTACGTTATGCCTCAGAGAGTTCAGGGATTTTTCTTCATATCAGGGATAGAGGCCATTCCATAAATTGGAGCGGGGCGGAGCTGGTTTTCAAAAGTAGCTGTCTGTACAAAAGAAAGATGCTGGAATCTGCTATCATCAATCAAACCAACAATATGAACTTGTCAGGAGGACATTGAAAAGCAGATGAAATTGATGGGCTAATCCTCAAACCTCTTCTCAAACAGATGCTCCAGGAAACACGACCACCAGACGAATCGCAAAACAGGAGTTAATGAGGCCAAAAACCACTAGGGAATTGTTTATTTTCCCTCCCTCTTGGGAATGGTCACCTACTTACCATCGAAGACTTAATGCCACACCTACATATGCTTTGTATATATACTCCTGTAACATTTCATCTGTCCATATTTTACCAGTGAACAGGGGCACAGAAGGAAGTGCTTGAAATGTATGGTTGCAACGTTCAAATAGTGTTTTACGGGCCTTCTTATATTCATATATATATATATATATATATATATATATATATATATATATATATATATATATATATATATATATATATATATATATATATATATATATATATATATATATAGTAATGTTACCTAGACTAAGTGAAAAATACACTGAATACACTAAGTTGGTAAGGGATCAATTTTAGCACCCCTTCCCACAGCAGTTATTCACTTATTGTAGTGAGGTTGCGGTTTCAGGAATCTCGGTTTTCGGAGATATGTTCTCTGAATGCTTTCAAGTTACTTTTCCTTTCATGGTATGATTTAATGTCATATGAAAGATGCTAGTATAATTAAATATTTAGGGCACATATCTGAGGCAAAAGTTATACACACACACACACACACACACACACACACACACACACACACACACATATTATATATATATATATATATATATATATATATATATATATATATATTTATTCTATATAATATATATATATATATATATATATATATATATATATATATATATATATATATATATATATATATATATTATATATATATATATATATATATATATATATATATATATATATATATATATATATATATATATATATATATTATATATATATATATATATATATATATATATATATATATATATATATATATATATATATATATATATATATATATATGTATATATATATATATATATATATATATATATATATATATATATATATATATATATATATATATATATATATATATATATATATATATATATATATATATATATATATAAATATATATATATATATATATATATATATATATATATATATATATATATATATATTCTATAGCAGACAGCAAATGAGTGTCATGCTGCAAGCTTAACATAGAATTACACTACGGGTTTAGCACTGCCAAAATGAAATAGATATCAACATATGACTAGTGTATACTAATTTCCATTTTTATTGATATTTAAAATCTTGAATATCAAATACTGGACTGACTCTGGCGGCTTGTAATATAAAGCTATTACTATAATTTCTTCTTCTTCTTCTTCTTCTTCTTCTTTTTCTTATTATTATTATTATTTTCATTATTATTATTATTATTATTATTATTATTATTATTATTATTATTATTATTATTATTATTATTATTATTATTATTATTATTATTATTATTATTATTATTATTATTTTTATTATTATTATTATCGTTTAAATGTGTCAAACTATTATTAGTCTCGAACGAAGCTTCTACAGAATAGAGTATACATATGTATAAAAAAAGAGAAAACGATACTTTAAAGAAATGTATTGAATAAACTAGAGAAGTAAAAATTTAAAGAAGCAAAATCAGTAGAGAAAATCATAATGAGGTTAATCTGAAAGCTCGGTTCATGAGCTAAGGCAACAGATGAAAGGTACATTTTTGAAGAATAGCTTCCTTGAGGAAGACCTACCCTGACTTCAATAATGGGTGATATATTTCATTAGATTATGCAGAGGGAGAGAGAGAGAGAGAGAGAGAGAGAGAGAGAGAGAGAGAGAGAGAGAGAGAGAGAGAGAGAGATCATCAAAATAAAGGCAATCAAGAATTACCTTTCTGAAAAATTTCCCCAAATTAACATTGTTTGGTATTATTCCACGAAACAAAGTCAATTTTAACTTTATGCCCTTTTTGACCATTACTAACGCAGGAGTTGTCCACTGTCAAGGAGATGACAATTTTTTAATCGAGTTTTGAAGTCGTTAGTAATTTTGAATTGTCCAACAGATAACTTTGTTCAGGATTCTATTGGTGGTTTTCATCGCTGCATGAAGAAAACAGAGTCGAGATTATAATTCTGACAAATCTAATCGAAAGTATAAAACTAGTAGCTGTTAATGTGGTAAGTTTGAGAGGTATTTAATTTTTCTTCTAAAACGACATCTAACTAAACGAGTGAGTTTGAATGGTATCTTTTCGCAGTGACCTCGAAATTTTTGATCTGTAGCAGAAACACCTGTCTGGATTTGAAATTAATTAATAATTTGAAGATCGCGATGTTCAGATATTTTCATAAAGAACCTAAAAAGTAAAATACGGTAAGGTGCAACAAATAAAAAAACAAATTTCAACTCCATGTCAGTGAATAAGTGTTTCAAGTTTTTAATTCCTTACAATACAGCATTAGAAAATAAATCGATAAATAAATGCTCTGCTTATTTTCTTGCACTTTGAAGTAGAAGGCAAACCTACGAAAGCAATTTAAAGGGAAAAGGACGGGTTCAAGCGAAAGAAAGAGGCTCATTCTCTAGCTTGGCAGTGAAGAGAATGAAACCTCCAAGTATATATTATTTTCAAAGAATGTCTGTGAGAATCTGCTGCATATTGTTAAATGAAATCAACAATTCCAAAAATCACACCTATAAATTGTACTGAGTATAGACAATAGGGGATTAACATGAATATCATGCAGAAATTATAGTTTGGTCATAGTAGACTTAAAATACAATTTTGATCATAACAATTTATATTACCTAGTTCTAAGTATCTGAGATTTAGTGTGGATAAAATAATCAAATATTGTTTGATTCTTTGGTTGTTTTATATGGCAACTTGGTTCATCACAAATGAGAAGTATAATAAGCCTCTCTGCAGTAACAGAAATTGAATCGCTCGCTCGAGACCGTCCATGTGTAAGCCCATCAAAGCAGCCATTAATTATCAGTTTGAGATCCACAACCCACAACATCCCGCAAAAGCACTTAAGTTCAAACAGCCAAAAAAAATTTTAAATCATAAAATTGTCAAAACTGTCACTAAAATGTTCACTGCCTTTTTTCAAACTATATATATATATATATATATATATATATATATATATATATATATATATATATATATATATATATATATATATATATTGATATATATATTTATATATATATATATATATATATATATATATATATATATATATATATACATATATACATATATATATATATATATATATATATATACATATATATATATATATATATATATATATATATATATATATATATATATATATATATATATATATATATATATATATATATCCCTATATATATATATAATATATATATATATATATATATATATATATATATTTATATATATATATAGACTCTCTCTGCAAAATACTCAAAACCTTAAAAAAATTATTTTTCAGCGCTTACACGCGCAATCTCAGAAAGATACCGGTTTTCTGCGTCTCCTTTCTACGTTATCTTTTTGGATTCAGAAGTAAAAGCAAAATCCTCTGCAGAAACTCTTTGGGAGAACCTTAAAATTATATCAGAAATTTCCGATCATATCAAGATGAACGTGGCAAAGTCCATTACCTTCTCAGGGATTATACTTCTCTGGATAGAGACCAGGTCATGACTTCAAGAAAGTCTTCGGTAACGGCTCTTCATTCTGAGATGGGAAACGAAAAAGATAAAATCAGCTGCTTTCTCTCTCTCTCTCTCTCTCTCTCGCTCTCTCTCTCTCTCTCTCTCTCTCTCTCTCTCTCTCTCTCTCTCTCTCTCTCTCTCTCAGTTCGAAGAAATGAAATGTTCCCGTCAGCTAAAGAAGTTTGCCCCTATAGCGAATTAGGAGTAGTGTTTTCTATTCACGTGTTTGTATGTTTAGGCGTCAGTAGGAAAGGGTGAACAGAACTGGATGACATGGGGTAAAAGCATGATAAACCTATGCTCCATACAGAACCTAACAAATTAGTTTTACCGCTTAATTACGTCGGCCACCTAACTATGACGTTTGCTATATGTTCTTTTAATATTCAAAGTAACTAACTGATACGGACTAGTTACCGGTTCTGATGAATTAGAGTGTGTACAGATGCGACCTGGCTTTGGCTGATATGTACTCGCTATTATGTCCTCGTCGAGGAGAACGAGGTGGAACGAACTCAACGCTAGTACCTCCGCAATGCAACCATGAAGGTTTTGGATTTTTCCCAGCTTATACATTCATATTACAATTGCCAAGTTCCGATATAGATTAACTGAACTGAAATAAGACACATCCTGACACGATTAACGTTCGAGTTCAAAAAGAGTTTTATCATTCGTTATTAGGATATTGTTATCTCGCTGAAAATGACCATTGTCGTCGAGTGAGTGTTACAAATGGATGCACGTCCATATAAGTGTTTGGGCACTGTACTTATTTCAGACCTGCCAATGGAACAGAAGAAATAATACACCACGACCTATTAACTAATGTTGCTATCCAATATTGGAATTATTGCTATTTCTTTATTCATTTTATGTAAAAGTAAGATTGATGCACAAGTCACTGAAAGGGTTTCTTGACTGTGTTCACTTTCTTCATATAGAAAAAAAAATCTTTCTTTTGTTTGTCTCTTTCCACAAATGAGGAATAAAATATTCTTTCCTTGTTCATGGTATCACCGAACCTTTAGATTCCATATGCTAAAGCACTGGAGACGGGCGCCCATACATTTATCTTTATCGACAAATGCACCTTCTTCGAACAATGTTCCAGCCAAAAGTCATGTCAAGCCTCATGCGTGGCAAATAAAAATCTTGAATAAATAAGATATAAATAACTATTGAAATAAATTAAGCATGTAAAAAGTAAACAACTCTCTATTCATTGATGCAAGTTTCATAATTATCAACATTGTTCTCGTCTTTGTCTCCAATGCCGTGCGACCTTCAGAAGCACAAAACCAGCATGTGAATATCTAACAACAAGCAACATAAGACGTTTCACAAGTAAAAAAAAGCAGTTATTATTATGTAAATATCAATTCAGCATTATGTAAATAATAAGAGCTGCTCAGTGTTAAAAAGATGTGAATAAAAGTAATATGGAAAATACAGCAGATAATCAATCTAATCAATCTGTGCCTGAACCCTGTATTATAAAATGAAGTTTGGCATTTGATTCGCTTCAGAAGCGCCAAAAAATTATCAATCAAGACCCGTATCGATTTATATCATTCATTAAAAAAATCCTCGCCAAGCTCTGTGAGCGTCAAGACAAATTGATCTAATTAAATTTTTAACATCATTTGAAAGGATAAATGGCTTCCAAGTGATTGCCACCAGCCTAAAACATTAAAACAAGAGAGAAAATATTCATTCTTTTACAGATATTCTTAATTATATATGAAGGTTAGAAAAAGGCCGGTGAAGGAAAAAGACGATAGATGCTATGAAAATTTCCAGATACTTTTAAAATATTTTGGTAAGAATAGTAATAGACCAGTCTTCACTGCACAGCCACTCACGCAATTATTCATCAGGAATAACTCAAAAAATAAAACTTTATTATTAAAGTCTTTATATATATATATATATATATATATATATATATATATATATATATATATATATATATATATATATATATATATATATATATATATATATATATATATATATATATATATATACACATACATATATATACATACATATGTATATATATATATATATATATATATATATATATATATATATATATATATATATATATATATATATATAATGTATATATATATATATATATAAAATAAATATATATATATATATATATATATATATATATATATATATATATATATATATATATATATACATATATGTACATACATATATATATATATATATATATATATATATATATCTATATATATATATATATATATATATACATATATGTACTACATATATATATATATATATATATATATATATATATATATATATATATATATATATATATATATATATATATATATATATATATATATATATATATATATATATATATATATATATATATATATATATATATATATATATATATATATATATATATATATATATATATATATATATATATATATATATATATATATATAGCCTCAACGCCAAACACATCTTACCAAGATGGGGGGAGTACAGGTGGGTTAGTAAAATGGTATGAGAGAGAGAGAGAGAGAGAGAGAGAGAGAGAGAGAAAGAGAGAGGATACTGCATGTTTGTGGTCTGATTGCAAATTATTCTCAATTAGCAGCTGCATTTCATTTTTAGTGTCAGAACACTTTGTACAATAGCTATATTTTTGTGAAAATAATGCTCCATTAATATTTGGAAAACAATGTCTATTCGAGCAGCTCAGAGCCTGCAATGGGAGGATGTCCTCACAATGCATAATTGATTTCTCTGAAATTGTCATTTGCATTAAAACAACTCCTTAATCAGGGTTGTGACCATCTTTTTCACATCTTGCATTTTACAAATAAAACATGATGTGTTTAGTTTGGTTGGTAAACTATAGACATTTTTCTATGACCATTTTTTTTCTAATCATAATCCCAGTTGCTGATTACTCTAGATCAGTGGTTCCCAACCGGTGTGCCGCGGCACCAAGGGGTGCCATGAGATCTTTTGAGGGTGCCGCCAAAATTCCGGGGAAAAAATTGCAAAATTGCACTAACGTCACTGCTCCCTACACAGAGAGGCGTTAGTAGCCAAGACACGTGGAGAAGAGTTGACTGAGGTTTATAAACCAGGCTGTCAAGATGGTTAATTTCATCAAATTCAGGCCACTGGAAAAAGACTTTTTCAAAAGATGAGTCAAGAAATGGGTGCGGCTCATATTTCACTGATTTTGCATACTGACATAAGGTGGTTATCAAGAGGTCGTGTACTGAACCGCGTTCTTGAACTCAAAGAAGAATTAAAAGCCTTTTTCCGAGAGGAGAGACATGATATATTCATAAAGCTGCTTGAAAATCGTACTTGGTGTTTGAAGCTGTCATATTTGGCAGACATTTTCATGAAGCTGAATGAACTAAATCTCTCAATGCAGGGGAGACTTGAGGGAAATGTAACATCAGTTAACAAGATGAAAGGTTTCCAGAGAAAGCTGAAATCATGGAAGTCGGCTGTTCAGAAAGACGATGTTTCAAACTTACCTTCTCTTCAACAACCAGGATATAACGGTCTTGGAACAGTAAAAAATCTGATTCTTAATCACTTGGAACAGCTGAGAGAAGCAGTTGATGAGTATTTTCCATCGCTTTCTACAGAGAAACTCAATTGGATTGTATAACCCTTCAAACTGGCTGACATGGCTGAAGAGCTGGACTTCACGGCAATAGAACGTGACGAATTTGTTGATGTGTCCGCTGATTCAACACTGAAAGTCAAATTTGAGAAGAATGACGTGACACTGGCAGCTTTTTGGCATGGAACATTGGGGGAATATCCTAATTTGGCTAAGAAAGCTATTTCTTTGCTTTTGCCCTTCTCCACATCGTATCTGTGCGAGCAGGCATTTTCTGCCATGGCTACAATAAAATCTAAACAAAGAAATGGGCTTCTTTCACTTGAGGACGATATGCGTGTGGCATTATCAAAGATAAGACCTGATATCAAGAGTTTGTGTTCCAAGCATCAATCACAAGTTTCACACTGAATATACATGCATGGTTCACTGTGGCCTATTTGTGTGTTTGTCTTGTATCAAAAACACTGTAACTACTTGAATACATTGTGCAACTACTGTAAAACTAGTCACAACTACATATTTGTATCGTAATACTATTTTTTATTATAGCAGGATCAGTTGTAAAGAGTATTTTCATATCATCTAGGATTCTAGGTATAAGGTGTTGTTGCATGCAAACTGTCGAAATAAAAAAAAAACAAAAAAAAAAACCCACGGAGATTTTAAATATATATTTCCTTATAAGGGTGCCGGGAACTTTTGAAAGGCTTGCCAACGGTGCCTGAAACCAGAAAAGGTTGGGAACCACTGCTCTAGATATTAGTAACGTCTTTATAAATATTGTTTTTTTAATCTATGTCTCAGGCTTTACCTAGACTAAGCTTCTTATTAATTGCAAACAGGGGTACAGGGGCTTTCTGGATAATGTAAGAAAAACTAGTGATCCTTATGTATCTTCTTATCTTAGTTTACATTCATAATGTGATTTATTATCAATAGTAGGAAAAATATCATATGTGCCATCTTTAAAAGACAATAATTCTAAATGCAATATCATGCTTGCCTGTGTATGTGCATGTATTTAGACGTGTGCCGTGAATTTTTATTATGGTCCTATGAAGAGTCAAACGCAAGGAATAATAGAGCACAAATGGTCGGTAAGATATGCTTCGGAGAGTTCGGGGGTTTTCAGAGACACTGGTCATTCCATAAGCTGGAGGGGGGCGGAGTTGGTTTTCAAAAGTAGCTGTCCGTACAAAAGGAAGATGCTGGAATCTGCTATCATCAATCAAACCAACAAAATGAGGACATTGGAAATCGGACGACATCGACGCTTTAATCCTCAGACTGCTTCTGAAGAAGGTGCCCCAGAAAACACGACCTCCAGAATCGTCGCCAAACGGGAGTAAATGAGGCCAAAAACCAATAGGGAATTGGTTTTACTCCTCCTTCTTAGGAAACAGTCACCTGCATACCATCGGAGTCTTAATGCCACACCTATATATGCTTTGTATATATACCCTTGTAACATTTCATCTGCCCATATTTTACCAGTGAACAGGTGCACAGAAGCAATTGCCCGAAATATATGGTTGCAACGTCTAAATAGTGTTTTATGGGCCTCTTATATTCATATATATATATATATATATATATATATATATATATATATATATATATATATATATATATATATATATATATATATATATATATATATATATATATATATATATATATATATATATATATATATATATATATATATATATATATATATATATATATATATATATATATATATATATATATATATATATATATATATATATATATATATATATACATATATATATATATATATATATATACGAGTATATATATATATACTGTATATATATATATATATATATATATATATATATATATATATATATATATATATATATATATATATATATATATATATATATATATATATATATATATATATATATATATATATATATATATATATATATATATATATATATATATATATATATATATATATATTATAAACAAAGCATTGCACAGCGTGCTTCCCCACCTAAATTACCCCCTTTGTTTACTGAGAACCGCATAGCCGGTCATATTTGACTAAAAATCAGAGCCTGTTATCAGCATTCTAATCTGTCTTTTTTTTTTTTTTATTACCTGGAACAGATATTGAGATGACACAGATAAAAGATGCCAGGAAGAGATTTTATGCCACTCCCTTAAGAAGCTTAGCCCCACTAATCTTCTTAAATGGCCTTCCTAAAGGCAAATTAAGCTGCCTGAATTGTCTTACCTCCGCAGGGAACCGGGGAAGAAGCCCCCGAATTGCTGAACACCTGGACAGTGATTCATCGTTTGCACATGACTAATACCCTTGGCTGCGTGCCTTAAAAGGAAGAGACCGAAGGTAGTAAGCAGTTAGTTAGTAGCGTGAGGAGAAGCCATGCAGTAAGAGTCTCCGAGAGACAGCCATACACGCGGGCGAGTGGTAACTTTGCTGAGAGATCACCCTTCATCCCTGTCCGACTCCAGACTGCAGTCATCCTAAAGGGCACTGCCATACGTGTGATCATCCCTCGTCCTTCTTCGCCAAACCCACTTCCTCTAAGGTAAAGTGCGAGAGAAGACTTTCAGTCACGATAGTTTGCCCTTTAGAAAGCTTGGAGTACCAGCATTTCACATCTGTCCTTGTGCCAGTTTAGCCAGTGCCATGTCCAATGTCCTGTGTTCGAGTGTAAAGTGGCCATTCATTCCTCGAGTCTTTGGCACCCTCAGTGCAAACTCGAGACTTATTCTGTGTTAAATTGTTCCTTTACTGGCGTGTAATGTGTAAATCTCTGTAGCAGAGGGACCCATTCGCAGTGGACTCATCTCGGCCTGTGTCTTGCTTTTAATCAAGACCCCAGTAGAAGGATCTTCAGGCATTGCAAGCCCTTTATTAATTTACTTATCCATTTTCCCTTCAAATGCTTGCTTTTGTAAATATAATTCTTTACTTTATCCCAAGTGTTTACGTAACATTTCCTTATGAAGTAGAGCATTCAGCTCTTAAATTCTCCCCTTTTCCTTATTTTTTTACGATTTCCCTTTACGCAAGTCAGAACTCCAAGGCCAATTAAATAAAGTTCCGTTGGGCCTGTAAAATACCATAAACCCGAGGAAAATACGTAAATAAATATATATATATATATATATATATATATATATATATATATATATATATATATATATATATATATATATATATATATATATATGTATATATATATATATATGTATATATATATATATATATATATATATATATATATATATATATATATATATATATATATATATATATATATATATATATACATATATATATATATATATATATATATATATATATATATTTATATATATATATATATTGATATATATATATATATATATATATATATATATATATATATATATATATATATATATATATATATATATATATATATATATTTATATATATATATATATATATATATATATATATATATATATATATATATATATATATATATATATTCTATATATATATATATATATATATATATATATATATATATATATATATATATATATATATATATATATATATATATATATTATATACTATAATATATATATATATATATATATATATATATATATATATATATATATATATATATATATATATATATATATATATATATATATATATATATATATATATATATATATATATATATATATATATGAATGATTAAACCTTTTCTC